>NW_019215215.1:0-21112 GCF_002532875.2 Varroa jacobsoni | reverse complement strand
TAGATTACTTCGTGCTACATTATCTATAGAAGTGACGATAAATGATGACGTTATCAAACAGTATCATGTTATCACGACAACAATTAGTAATACAAATATCGATAATAATTATAATGATGATATTTTAATTATACGACAATATATTGCGCGCATGAGTTGGACAAAACCTGGAAACGGTGTCAAGGGCGAAGTACTTGCCACCTTACCGTTATACTTGGTAAAAAAAACCAATATATACCCGCACCTAGGCACTCATAGACATTAACTGGAATCGATACTTCGATGCTATAGTCATATGTGTATCAACGGGTGTTGGCCATGTATGAATATACAGAAAGTACGCTCACGGTTTACTCAGTTATATCAATGCAACTTATTATTATCTAACCACATACTGAAAATTTCTTACTAATATGAATTTTTGTTAACTATATATATATATATATATATTGGATGTACGTATATGTGTAACCATCGTATTACATATGTCGCGTGATAGACGGGCCGGCCGGGCTCAGCCTGACGGTTAAAGGTACACAAAAAGTAACGAATCTCTCATAACCAAATTGAATATTATGAAACACTCAGACACCAAAATATAAAGGCAACCCAGCTAACGTCAATATCGTTCACTCGTATTGTTACGTAGAGAGCCGAACCAGCCAGATCAGCTATAGAAATCAGTTATCAGAAAAGTATCTATGGAAGAATCCTTGCAAATCATCTTCCTCTACGTATAGTTCAATTATGACAGAGTGTCAAAGTTGATTTGTACCTACAATAACAATGGCTTTGCAAAATCTTCAACCTTTAGGCAATGGTAAGAACAACGTACGTGAAAATGATCGTATCTTTCAAACGAAGCTGTACTAGTCCGACTAATTTTAATGATCTAAGGAATTTACTGAACTTGAAATGGTGAAGTTCGTTCTTCATCTAGTTGCTTCAGACCGCGAGTGATTAGGTGGCAAAAAAGGCAAACGGCAGTATCTCGCTATTTTTACCCGTTGCTCTAATAGCAACAGACGATAACCTTTGTTACTGCATCGTGTATTGTCACCATGTTGCATGGTATCCTGAAATGCGCTTAGTGAAACTAGTCTATTCCAATAGGATGCATTTTGGTCCATGGTTGTAGCGTACACGTACGGGTCATCTTCACTCAGTACGGTGACGTGTTGTTTGACTGGCTATTCTTATATATGTACTCATTTACTCTCGGTAAAGGCAAACACGGAGATCTAGGAAAGCTATTTTCTGGTAAATGCGTGCTTGAGTGGGTGGCGGCCAACTGTACACAACTACCTCCTTACTTCTGCCAATTACATTTTGTTCATCTCTAGAAAAAAAACTGAAAGGTACTCAATTTTTCTATTTTACTGACTTACTTGTACTTCGGATACTATTGTCCAATAGAGATAGCCGTTATGTACATTCGTGAAAGATAAGATACTTTTATTATCATTGCAACAGTCACTGCGTAAAACAAATGAAGAAGTACTAATGATTTCAGCTGGCCTTGTGTAGACCGTATGTATTTATGTTCGGAACGCTAGATGCTGACCAGTACTCAGTATCAGTCAGCTCATAGGCACGCTGTGGATACTGAGCCCAGGGAACCGGTGAGTCGAGCCCGCCGCGACGGTAATAAATAATCAAGAAAACACTCGATATATATATATATATATATATATAATAAAAACACAACACATACATACATACACGCGAGAATGATACAAACAGATTGTATCTTGTTGGTGATATTCTCCATATCTTAACAATTTTTTATGGTTTTAGTAATCGTTATAGGTGTGATTATATACTTTATGTTTTCATTAGTACGTATAACGGAATAACCCAAGATATTGTAGAATTGTTGGCTACACAACACTCGGACGTCAACGAAACGTAACATATTATATATGATTATATTCATAATGATACTGACAAACAAGATCGTAGGATATGGACGCCAATAATCATATATAAACCGAAGAAAAAAGAGTTATTGGGAACGAAGAACTATCGTGTAGAGATATATTCTCTACTACGGACAGCTACTGCGAAAGCATGCGCGTATCAAATGCGAAAACAAACATCTGTATATAGAGTAATACGTATAAAAAAACATGCACCAACACTGATAAAACAAGTAAACGTACGTGCTAAGGGAAGACTGTCTAAGATCAGTTTTTGTATTTGTTGTTAGAAGCGCAGAGGACATCCTAAAGAGTTGGCCAAATTCGGTTTGTCTTGTTTAAGTAGTATGCTACAAAGTGCGACAATGTTCTAGGCAATAGAGGAGCGGTCACCGTCATTTTCTGAAGCCCACCGGACTATACGGGATGCTATTTAATTCGTGGAATTGCTGTGGTCCTTAATGTTGTTTTTCGCCATGCCAAAGCTGTCTGTGTTACGTTTTTATACGCCATTCTGTTCTGTTTTTTTTTTTAATAGTGTAAATATTTTGACAAAAAGAGTAAAAAAAAAATTAAACAACAAAAACGCAGTTTCTACGGCGATAATATCTGAATTTAGGACTAGTGACGCTAACGCTAATAAATGGATCAACTTCTACCGTTGAACAAGTACAAGTGTGCATACAAGGACTGCATACAACACACCTGAACATGTAAATGGGGTAACATATATACTTAATAGATGGTTGCGTAAGCTTTGCGTGTGTTTCCTAATCGCGTCGACAATACGATATCTTAGAACTATTGCAGACGCTAACCAACGACCGAAAACAGCGATATCTATTAAAATCTATTTGAACATGGAACTAAGTTCTGGTGCACAACTTTGTTTTTGGTGGTGCTAACAACAGGACTACTGACATAATAACACCACCTGCATATATGTATATATCGAAACTTTTCATGTAATCAGAACAAGCTGGGATTAGCCTTTCCGACTTAATTTGCATTTTTTAAAAAAATATTTTTCCTTGATTTTACGTATGAGTTTGATCATAGAGGTGCCAAATCAGCTAGCGGCCCTTCTATCAATATATTACCACTTTTCTATACCCATCTCCTTGTTGTCCTAGCGGCCATCATTGATGTTGAACGTTTTTCGGAGAGGGAAAAGCCTGCTTATAATATCTACGTACGATACAGTCCCCCACATTACCAACGATCGGTTTCGTTCGACGAACCGATTTCGTCCGCGCCGCCACTTAACCCTGCCTTCATTTAGAATTATTTTTAATAAGGCCAACAGGTGACATTGCGCTAGAGTCAGCATTCAACACATTTCCATACGGATACATGTAACACCTACTAGCTTACAGTTACACCATCCAACTGCGAACTTAGAACCAATTTAACTTATTAGCTAGGCTGAGAGATAGCAGTGAATATACATACATATAAACAAGAGAATTATCATTGCAGGCGCAGAGTACAGATATATACAAGTCGTATAAAATACTATATAAACAGATGTATTATCAGCGTAAATCGTTGCATCAAGACAAACTCTAGCACGTATATACGGACGGCTAGTAATAATTGCCAATTGTCTCTTCTTACGGTAAACAACAACTTTAGTAATAATAGTAATAATGATGACGCTGACAACATGAAAATGATCACCTTTTTCTAGCGAGTCGCTGCTGTCGTATAATTTTTGAACAGGTTTACACTGTTCCATATCATTAGATAATTATATCAGTCATTTCTGCTGCAAAATGACCGGTATCCGATCTCGGGTAATAGCAGGTAATTATCCTTATGGCAGGGACGTTCAGCCTGAATTCTGTTTCAGGCCCGTTTTTACATCCTTCAATTTAAAAGCAGAACACGCCAGGAAACGACGGCATATGACATACGTTATGATATGAATTGTTCTAGCTTCGTAACTTTACCACTAGCTGCTCTTGCAATGAGCGATCGCTGTGCGGGAACTTTCAAGTTCGCTAAAATTTGCATAACGAGCCATTGAGTCAGAAAGGTAAAATGTAGACCTACTGAGCAATCGTTGAAACCAGCGGAGGCCATAAAACAAGAATATAAAGCTATTTTAGTAGCTTATATGGCGTGACAAATACAAATCGAACGATTCAAGATCTATGGGGCTAATTATGATTAAAAATAATGAGGTAATAAGTTATAACTAGAATGGTACTGCGATGGGGAGGGGTCGAATTTTACAAAACTAACCACTATACAACAACAACAACAACAGAGACGCATACAAGATTATATATATATATATATATATATATATATATATAATGTACTGAATGTTAAGTAAGGACAGATTGGCGAAAAGCGACAGCAAAAAGATGCTCAGATCTGTATAGGAGATTACATACGGACCAATACTTGTTAGATATATAAATAGAAAATATATTATAAAATGAACACACATATATATATATATATATATATATATATATATATATATATATATATATATGACTTGTTTTAATACGCAGACTGAAGCTAACAATAACTAGAAGTCGACTGAGATCACCGTACTAACGTCAACGAAAGGATAGCAATGATGCTGAGTTCCGGAACTTACAGTCCTAAGTGACCTACGGTCGTTTACTACTACTAAAAAAAAATCGATGACTGACTAATTAACTAACTAACTAACTAACTAACTATCTATCATTGAAGTGTGAGACGGCGCACAAACATAAGCACTCGTACGAAGCACCATAACGACAACAATTTCGTGATAATCCTAACCACAATGAATTAGGAAAATACTTATTTTTGATGATTCTGACAATAATCTAATTTCAATCATTATTACACCAGAAATAACAACAATAAGCATTATTGCTAGCCTTTAAGGATTGTTGTTGATTTTTTTTTTTTTTTATTTGAAATTGCTGGAATTGTTAGTGGGCAATAATTAGCGCTAATAACAACAACAATAACAAGGCGAAGCAGAGGAAAACGAAAAGGATCAGAGGCGAGACGCTTCATTCTAGCAACAATTACTATTAATATATTACATAAGATACGAGAAGGTACTGAGCGTTATTCTGAGTTGACTGAACGCTCGTTCGTATGTGAAACGAGAGCGAAATAATAATAAAAACTGAAAAAGCAATTCACAGAAAAACTACAAGGATGACAAAAATGATTATGCCACTTAACAACCAATAAATAAATAAATAAATAAATAAATAAAAATGTGTATTTTATCAATATATAAAACGCGATACACTCTTGCGCTTTGTTAGTTACATTCAACCGGTCAGGCAAAATCTTCTCAAAATGTTTTAAGTGCTTTTATTACATGTCTCCTTTGTAAACATTTATATATATCAAGTAACTTATATATAAATGTATTAAGTGATTTGCCATAATCCTGTAGTGCATGCTCATGTATACGTAAGGTGAGCCGAAAATCTCTTGACAGCTCAATAATCGGGGCAGTGTTAAATATAAGATATATTTAAGCTCCATTTGTCATGCAATACACACTTGTTCTTGCGTTGACAAGCTATTAGCGTGTGTTGTTTGTTGATGGCCATCTTGGTTTTTGTAGAGGGCATTGTCTAGGGGCGAAAGGACAAAAAAGTTGCTATCGTCAGTTTACGATCAATCAAATTAACATCTCGTAAGGAAAAATATTTCGAGAACCGGCTCCATCTTTCCCGCAGATTCTCCCAGGATAAAATTCTAGTAACCCCAAAAAAGAGTCAAATTCAGCCAACGATTGTTCGAAGTCCGACAGCGAAAGAGACAGGCAGGTAGGCAGGCAGGCAGGCAGGCAGGCAGACAGACAGACTTTCTGCTAGTGTAGATTGACTGGACGGAACTGCAAGTTTCGCCCCGCGAAACACCTGATTGTACGCACGAATTACGTTACTTGTTCGCTTAAGTGATGTACTATTAAGGGGCTAGAAGTTTTGTTCCAATAAGTAATCTCTAGTCGTTTAGACGAAACGCTGTTCACAGGTAGAAACAAAAATAACGTTCCCCAATAGATGTGAATGAACAGGCTAACTTTTTAGGGATGTTCTATTGAGAAGAAGTTTAGAAAAACTATTTAGCTAGTGGGTAACTTGTGGCTAAAACAGAAACCAGTTAGGTGGCCAACTTAGATCTAATTATCTTTACTACCGGATGAGCCCACAATTTTTATGCCTAATCGCTTAAGAAACTACTCAAGAATTGAAAGGAATAAGCGAAACATTATCCTGTGCCGTTTAGGTCCATCTCCCGAACCGAAACCTAGTGTCACACACAGCGTTTGAGAATAGTTCAATGGTGTCTTCCTAGTAACAATACATCTAACGAAGTTTAATGAACTATGTTTGGTGCGTTCGCCAGGCAAATCGAGATTAAGGCTATGATAGTTACAAACCTTCTTAGTGGTAACGCTGGCTCATTAGTTCAACGCTGTCGTACGATTGTTTGATATACAGTTTATCGCCGTTGAGATACAGATGAGTGGCTTCCATAATATATACACTGTTATTATAATCTGCGCTTATCAAATGAAAGCTTCAACTGCCAAGAGACCTACGACCCATTCTACAAGTATATATATATATATATATATATATATATATATATATATATAGAGTTAAGATTTAAGCCCAAGCTACTCAGGTTCACCAAAAGATCGTGCGCGCAGCTACCACTGATTACTCGCAGCTGGATGCTTAGCTTTCAAAAAGCCTCGACGCGTCAAAAGAAATGTTTCATTGATAAATCTCTTCAAAGTTAAAAAGAGCAGTTTACACACTGATGGGTCTATCAGTGTTTTATGACACCAACAGTTCGGGCGACGAGATAAAGCCATGTGGAATTTATTTCATGCCATGCAGTGCATTCTGTTGCGTTGTAGCATCTCTTCTTCCACGTAGAATCTGCTGATACCGCAGAAGATGTTGCACTATAACGCCTTGCATTTATACAAGCTAAGAACTTTTCTAAACTTCAAGCAAATCCAGTTAATGAACGTCGCCAAAGACGAACTATAAAGGCAAGGCAAACAGGGGTTCATGATACCCAGATATACGAGATCATTACTACTTCTTCTTCTTCTTCTTCTTCTTCTTCTTCTTGATGCTTCTTAGCAACGGGAACACGCAGGAACTCAAAGAACACTCGCATTGCAGGTTGAAACAAAAGGGTAGTGGAAGCTCGACTCGCAACGTTCATGACAATGCATTGAGAGGCGATATCGAATTCGGAAACGATCCACGAGTTCATGAATGCATAAATTGTCATTGATCGTATGCAATAAATAAGTGCTACCTATATATCCTTGGAGAACAGGACAACAAACCTTCAGTGCCTGAGTATTCACTATGCTGAATCAGCAGGTCCTGCTCTTTTGTAGACAGTTGAAATAGTAAGTTCCGATTTCAGTTCAATTAAAATACTTTTCAATATGCTAGTCTCCTGCACAGGCACTGGTGCACCATCAAACAACAATTCCTTAGTCTAAAAAAACAGTTGAGCCTTTCTTTGGGGGCTTCCATAATAAATATAAATAATTTAAATGAAAAGCCTACACGAGGAAGCCATATACAGCTGGCGTTCCGAGAGGATATATTCACTAGTGTACTATTACGAGGAATATTGTAGCTTACAATAAGAAGTTAACATTGTGTGTAACCGTTTAATAAAGTAATATATTTGAAAGATACTCAAAATTAATGATATATCCAATTAGTTAAACTTTCTGTTCGTAAGTGGTATTCAATGACTTATTAGCAATTTTGATTGTTCTTACGCTGAAGCCTGGCGGGTTTCGAAGGAATTAGGTCCATGTATTAGGTTACGTTTTCATGATAATACATAGGCATTTCGATACAAAATGATAGTTCTAATCCATATATCAAAGTAACGGAGAATACGTGTTACAGTAGCTTGATGAATTTAGCTTTAAAAACAACTCACTCATGTACATCCTTTAAACGGGCAGGGTTTGGGAGATCTCATCATCTCAACAGGGAAGGGTGCACACGAACCGATGATGAACACTATATGAAAAGACTATGAATCATGTCACAAGTTATATTTGGTCCGACAACATGACAAATTCAACTTGAGTAGTAACTTTGATCTTTGCCGGACGAAAAAATAGTTCAGCACTCGTTTGTCACGACGAAAAACACTGATATATCTGTTCGTATAAACACTAAGTTCGGAAGCAAGACAGATAAAATTATCTGTTTGCTTAGTACTTTTGCCTTACTTACGCATGTTAGCTCGGCAAGCAAAACAGCTATTCCCGCTAGTTTGATCCATTCTTACAATTTTGAGAGACCCTATGTTTGGGCGAAAGGGTACCGCGGTGAAGGATACGATAGAAGCTAACAAAATTTGGAGAAAATGCCGTATTAGCTCGCGATCCTATTACTAGTTAATACCTTAACAAGTAATTATGCTGATATATTTGCGAAAGACACCTTTATCCTGCAGTCTAAAATAGACAACTACCAATTAATTAATTGGAAGTAAAGTTAAATGGGCAAGTAAAAAAGATCAGTCAGTTAACAGGGCTAGACGAAAATGCCTGCCCTTCAGAACTAAATTGTGGCGTTCGCTAGAAAACAAGATGTTTCCAAGGATAACCTTGCTGGGTAATGTGAAACTGGGTATATATATATATTTACATTATATACGTACTCCTAAACCGGCGATAACCAAAAGTCATATCTTTTAATTCGGTTATTGCTAGCGTATTCCTGGGAAATAGCTGGATAATTATTTTTCCAACGAAGCACACCCAGTAAAATTCAATGACTTGCGCAAGCTGACAACCCCTAAATTCTGCTTTTCAGCCAGACTTCAGGAGATATGGTTTATGGTGCTCTTCTCAAAGTAACAGCTGTTTTTTTTTTACCAGCGTCGAGTTTTTTTTTTGCTAACACTATCACTGTGGTTGCTTTCGAAGCAGACGATCTGCAATTTGTAATCGCCGTCGCTGAAGGTACTTGTGTATATATGTCATTGGCTGATTTTTAGTTTGTGACGTTTGAGAAGTCGGTCAAAAAACAAACGAGAAATGATTAGAATTTTTATTTGCTTCACGCAAACCCAAGAAACCGAAGGTACTTAAGTGTTGCCTTAATATCGATCATATAGGTTTTTGGCCAAGATGAGTTTTTTTACGTAATAAAACGTCTTCATTTTTTTAGACTTTAGGAAATGTAAAATGCCTCGCGTGGAAAATATCGCATTTTCTTTATTACTTTATTACTAAATTAATTTCAATAAAATCGTGCATGTGTCACATGTACCTAGGGCGGCACTTTGATGAAATTTTACTTCGTATGAATTCGTAGGATTCTGATACCTTATCCAATGATACTGAATGATATTTTGTTTTGTAGGTGTTTGAATGAAGCACAGAAAATGAAAGGAGATCTGAAATATATAAATCTTTTTTACCATGAATTTATGACGTGAAAGTATGAACTATGAAACCCTGCACTCATGAAATAGGAAGATTTAAATGATTTAAAATTTAATGTATAAACATATATTTTAATTTAGAAACAACAAATCTTTAAAATGAATAGAAAATTACTTATCATTTTATAAGGTGTAGCATAAACGGTTTCTGCAATTTCGATTAGTCGATTATAACACATTTATATAGACTTTACATAAGGTCAGGTTAAATATCTTAAGTGAAGTCCTGACTCAATCACGATCACGCTACGCGAAATCAGCCATGCCTTATTTAGCGCCACTTAGATAAGCCCATGAAAAAAAATAATACAATGCCCTGTTTGGTTTAAATGGACACTCAATAATAAGATACCGAACAAACAGCTACTCTATATATCTTCATAAATTTATATAGGGTGCTTGGTCTGCAGCGGTGCGTTTTGTGTATGTGCAACATAAATTTTCGTGGGCCGTGTAAAATATTATCCAGACTGTGATGTTCCATCACATGCCAAGAATAGCACAAGGATCAAACCTGTATTTCCACTCAGGGGTTGTCCTAGCGAACTGCTAATTGCCCACTTTGGTTTTAAATTCAGGCCTATCAAAAACGTTGCATGTCTCTCCCCCTTCTCTCTCTCTCTCTCTCTCTCGCTTTGTGTCTATCTATCTATGATGCACTTTAAACAGTTGTAGCTGGCAAGCTTCTTCTTTGACACTTCCTTACCTCAGTGGACCGGCCGGTCTCGTTTGGCCTTTCTGCTCCCTACTCTAATCTTGACTGCTCGAGGTTTGGTGCATTTTTTGTTTTTGCTTCGTGTTTGCCGTTTTATTGTGACTTGGCGTAGCGTCAATGAAACAAAAACACTAGCCAACTTGCATGGAAAAAATTACTTATTTCGAAGAAAGGCATGTCTCAGATGAATAATGTATACATCACATCTCCACACATGAGGCCTCATGTACAATTAGGGATAACCGTTTTATTGTACCATTCATGATGAAGCGCCCATAACACTTGCTCTCATTTTCAGTAGGATTTTCATCCGTTAAGAAACGACGCGCGGCAAAACTCAGACATTTTTGAAAATGTTCCTGCTCATAGGTTATTATTATGAAATCATTATTGGCATATAAATACACAAGAGGCATCTAAATACTTGGATGCGAAAAGTTCCAGTAAATATTATCAGCACCCTTCCTCGTCTTTGGTAGATTGTTCACGAACTGTGTTAGTCAAACTATAAAATCACAGAAGAAGTTCAACTTATATAGTTAAAATAAGGCCCTTAAAGCAAATAGTGACACTCAAATCCTATGTCGCAATGGCTAAAGGTGTATTCTGGACGAGGGCGCCAACTGCCCCATCAACAGGTCAATTTTACGTCTGGATTAATAAACCACAGTATTACGTGAATCGATAGCTCTCTGCTGACAAAGTCCTTTTCACTGTTCGTGTCAAAATACGCAAGGACAGATAACGTTCGACTGAATGGTGTCAAAAAAAAAAACTCAAAACTGGGCCTATATTGGACGCGTATGCCGCGTAAATATCATGGCATTTTTTCAGCATCTGTAAGAGCAATTATTAAAAGCAATTTATAAAGCGGTTTCCGTTATGCTTGAATTTTTATTAATTTATTCGAATTCAGAATCTGCTTAGTTGAATTCCACTGTTGCCTTCACAGATGAATGGATGCAGAAGTGTTTGGGTTTTCGCTAGCAAAGTCCTTGTTCCAGAGCCAAAGGCCGATACATGCACAGAAAGCGAAATATGCTAACCAGTTATAATTGATAGAAATGAAGAGAACGAATATTGCAATAAAGAAGTAGTATATCTTAAACGATCGTCTGTCATAGTATAGGAGGAGAGCTTGGCTTGTTTAGTCACGGTTCAGACTATAATATGGATATGATGATTTGAATTTACATTTCATAGGACACCTTGAATTATCAAAAAGCTGCGACTTAAAGATTAAAACGTATTACAAAAATTTTTGTCCAGTATAACCCAGTGTAGAGCAACACACAGGGAACAGGTAGTAAAGGAGATATAATATAATACTACGGTTATTATCTCGGTATCGTGATATTTTACAATCAATCGAAAACTAAAGCAGACTCTCAGTATTTCAACCGAAATACTTATCTCCGGCCTGAGGAGCAAAAAACTGCAATTAAGGACCGCTGGAATCGGCCAGGGCAGTCAATCAATAATAGCGTCTTTTTCTTTCTTTACAAAACCTAACAAACCGTGTTACATATGTAGTCGGTAAATCTTCCTGTTTCAATTTAAGGTAAATAAGAAGCCAGGGTAAGCCACTTAAATTACGTTAACTTAAGTTACGTAAGCTGTGGAGGCCACTGCTGAAAAGTGGTGTTCCGGGGATCATTTTGAGAAGTTTAACAGTACCCATCACTTCAGAATATGCGTAGATGGCTCCGAGTTTTCAAACGGCCCTGTGACTAGTTTTTAATATTGTTTCTATAGCTGCTTGATGCCCATGGGTAATACTTCGATAATTAAAAATTATAATTTTATTATTAATTATAATTTTAATTGAAAAAAATAATAGTCGGTCAATATAGTTGGAAAATTCGCTCTTCTTGTACAAACAGAGTATCTTGATTATGCTGTTTGCGTAGGGTCAATTTCAGAACACACAGATGTGGTAAGTCAGTTGAAACTAGTGACGCCCAATTTAAAGGTGGATAAAATTTTAAGCAATATAGTTTATGACGGTCACGCTATCTGAATGTAGTTCTTTGTTACGTCATAGATACAGAGTCAACTTAGATAAACAAAAAACATTTAATAAATAATATACATTTTTTTGTACCGATACCGACTGATTCAAACAAACTGAATGCATCTTCTATGAATAGTAACAAAGAAAAAAAGATCGTTTGTTAGTAAAATGTCTTCAAGCTCGCACGTTAAAATGCAGAATAGACAGAACCAGTACGTGGAGGCAGTACGCGTACGTTTCATCGTTCCTATTTGGAGGCCATTGTCCGCCTTCGATTTGTCTACGAACGCGTTCAACTGGCTGTACGCTCACGACGCGCTTAAGCTAAATCAAGTTAGACAATCGTGGAATTGTCCTGATACACAAATCTGAACAAAGAAAAACACCGTTCAAATAGAAAAACTATATAGTTAACAGTTTGATCAACGACATTCAAGGCCTGGAAGGACCATTATTATTCAAAACATTCGATTTAACAATTAAATAAGTACAAGCATAATACGCAGGTGCAAATACATGAAGCCCTATTACATAGAGTGATACAATTATATGAAATCCCTATTGGCTCATTTACACTCTGGTTACTGCTCTTGTCGTCCAGCAGACAAATTCATCACAGAACATCTTAACCCACCTTTTTTTTCCATGTAGCTTTTTACCAAAGACGGCTTTGAAACTTTAACACTTATCAATTTAAATAACAATATTGAGAAATCGTATTCATATCCAAGTTTTTATTCTATTTTAGCATGGCATCTTAATGAAAAACGCTTTCTATGATATTTTCTGCGTAACTTGTGCCAGTCAAGATCGCAGTGGCGAGTAACTACTATAATACGTCTCCAGGTCGTTTGTGGCGTTTTCGCTTAGAAATTCGTGCGGGAAGGGCATCCAGATCACCCACAAAATCCATAAGGTTGCTGTAAAAAAGTGCGGGCCGCTATAAAACATCTATCTCTATAGCCTCTAATTTATTATCACTTTTAGATACATTTTAACTCTACTAATTCAAGCTATTTCATGAATCGTGCATAGGACGAGCCAATTATCGAACATGCGGCCGTTTGAATCGGCTGAAGGGTGCAAGGCTTCTACAAACCTAGCGTAGAGCGGTAATTGTTTTTCGAGTCGAGGTTCGTCCGGTTTAGTATGGTTTACGATGTGACCCGGGCTAGACAACAGACGTCGGAAGCAGCTACAGACCTGGGTCTAGAAGAAAACTGGCCTGTCTTTTTTTTTTATATTATCGATTTCTGCTTTTTGGTTTTCTTAGATTGTTCAGATTTTCGCTAAAAGTATATTTTGCGTAACTTTATTGTTCCCCCCATTCCCCAGTGTTGCTTATCGCAACAGAGCCAAAGCTTACTGCAGTTGATGCCAGCCTACGAATTCAAATTTTCTGGTAATTTAAAGTACATGAAAAATCAGGCGTCCCGTTTCACAGACATGCCTTTCCTTCGTTCTTAGTCTTTTAGAGGCCTTCTTGGTGATTACCTAGCGTTTGCCTCCTAATAATCCTCAGACCCCACCTTCTCCGCTCCCGTGACATTTAATTTCGTGGCGGGTTGCTGGCTCGAACCCTGGCAACTAGATATGCCACAGTACACGTGTGCTTAAATTAAGAACAACATTCAATTTTATTTATACAACAGAAAATTTTCTCGGTATCTGCCACACTTATTTCAAGCAATCTAATTGTACACTTATGGCCAATCTAGCCTCAAAATTGTTCGATTTTGTTAATGACTTTTATAGAATCAGGCAAGTCAGACATACAGAAAGAAGACTTGAAGTTTTTAACAGTCACAAATCCGAGAGACCTGTTGACCCACTGTCCAGCTAACTTGCAGATATTCAGCAGGTTAATTTTGCTTAACGATAGTACTAGACGTAATGAAACAATTATTAGGCCAATGCGGAACAGTGCATATACCACATTACCCAGAGCACCTAATAACTTCAGCGCTGAAGTTCTTTCTGCAAATTTCGACATCAGCCAAGTCTCCTCGAAAATCGCTTTAAATTGAGGAGAAAAAATGGCTTCCGTGGAAGCATAGCGCCACCAACACTAACGGAAAATCCCTTCTTCTTTTAATTTGTTAGAAATGATAATAGCGGCGAAATAAACCATTTCTAGCCGGATAGTAGGTATTTATAAAATATAACAACACCGAGTATAAGCCGTCAGTGATCATACTGATCAGCGTAATACAAACAGATCTGGTCGTAGTGTATCAATGACGCTGCATGCTAGCTAGCAACATGAATGCCACTTTTCCCTTTTGAATTTTTTCTAATCATTGATAACAGTCAATCAACGAAAACAGTTATGTTCGACGATCTGACGCTAACGGGTATCACGTTCCTCCCACGTGCAGATGCGTGCAGAGCTGGACATGCTATTGGAAGTGTATGATGCCTTTTGACTGTTTGGAACGCAGATAAAACCTCGGCCGATCGGTGTCAAACAGCGATATGTAGAGTGGATGTACACTGTGCATTGGATGCAACGTTGAGGAGAGAAGTTGATACGGGGCAAAGACGCCTACGGAAAGACCTAATAACCCCCAAGTGTAAATGGGGATTGTTACAGCTGTTCCTAATAATAATAATAATTCAGTAATAAAGCAAACATATAGCAACTATTAGCCAAAAAGAAAGTAAGCTTGCCAACTTTTCAAAGCGTTTTGACCGCTCACTCCACAGCTTCTGTTCGCTTATTACTAAGGCGTACATAGCTATTTGTCTAACAAATATACGTCCGCCCGGTATAGAAGATTCTTCCGGCTCATGTTAGCTGCAAAATACATATATACATACGTCAATTTATCGACCTGGAAACGCAAAGGGCATTCTTTACCGAAGGCCAAGTTATGAATGAAATATGCCTCTATGACCTTATGGACGGCTACAGTGGCACTGAAAGTGGTAGCCAAACAGAAATAAACATTCGATTTTTCCTGTCATCACTTTTTGACGTCCACCTAGAGTTTTCGTTGGCTGACCGCTACGACGAAGTCGCGAACCGCGGGAGGAGGTCGTGTACATTGACAGTGGCGAGTCAATCAACACAACGACACAGGTTTGACGTTGATGGTTCACCAAAGCTGGTGGCGCCATCAGCTGGACGCATCGCGAACCAATCACACAGACATTTGTAACTATTCTCTGTCAACTATATGTATGTCAGTAGTTTTGCTGGTCGCAGTTTACGATGAATCCATCCCCGCTGCCGATGAATTAAAGAAGTGCTCACTGCGAGAGAACCGGTCCGCCAGCTCGGTTCGCTTCGGCTAGAATAGATCCACACACAATAATATAGACCGAATCGCTGCCGTCGGATAGTCGACGTTAACCATCTGTGAACGAATCTGTGCACAGCTTCGCTATCTCAGCACGTTCCGGGCCTCTAGTTCCTCCTCGCCACTTCTTCTTGTCGGACGACTCTGACAGTCGAAGCAGCAGCAACTTCGCGGCCACAGTTCTTGCCGTAGCTATCAGACAGATAGGTCGAGCGATCACTTGGGGGGCCAACAGGTTGAGGGCTCACACACACAACGATACGCCGCCGACGACGACGACGACAACTAACTATGTGAGCGTCTACCCCGGTGAAGGTGCTCATATACTGGTGCACCAGCTTGGCTGGTGCCGCTATCATTGCTGCGTTTACCGTATGCCCGCTTCAGCTTTACGGCCGTATTTTCATCGTTCATAACAGCCACGTTACGGTGGTGCCTCGACCGCTTAGCGAGCGAACGAGTGAGTGAGTGGAGCCGCACGCGGGGCAGGACGGGACAACGAAGCGCCGGCCACCAGCAAAGAGCGCACAGATTGTTTAGTAAGTGTGCGGCGTGCGACTGCGTCAAACGTCGAACTGAGCCGTGCGTTATTCGTTGGTTGACGCTTCACGTTGCCGCTCAGCAGAACGACCGGCCAACAGTCGAAAACCTGACGCAGATCGACAAAAGCAAAGAGTGGAACGGATTTGCCCGAGACAAAGACCGAGGACCCCGCGCCGGCAATGGTTGCGCCAATGGCATCAGGTCGCGCTGGTACCAGCAGAGCAGACGACTGATCGAGAGACAGCCTGACAGGACAACGGCTCGCACCGCACACGCTTTTTTGACAGCAGCCGGCGCTTATCGACAGTAAACTGCAGCAGCAGTAGCAGCAGCGGCAACAGCAGCAGCAGCAGCAGCACCAGCAGCAGCAGCAGCAGGAACTGCAAGCAAGCTGGAGGAATCCGTGGCGGCAATGGCTGGCGAGCACAGCAGTGCAACGTGGCACCGAGGTAATCTAGTGCTTTTACCATAGTTAGGGTTGGCGGCTCCAATATCTAACAGCCGCACGATTACCTGGCACATCTAATTTGCTTACGTGCGATTGGTTCCGACGTCGGCTAACTTCAATAGTGGACTTTCTTCGATACATCCTTAGATGATACAACTGCTACGCACGGAAACGGAAGCTCGAAGCTAGAACGGATAGCGTTAGTTCCAATGTGTAACACTATGGCTGTCGCATCTTCTAACCTATCGTTTAATGTCGTATCGTGAGCGTCGTACTATCGTCGCATGAGTTCAACGAGTCCACAGTAACTTATCATTGCAAACGTGCGATTTCGAATATTTCTGAGTTCGTTATCATCGTACTTGTTTGTAGAAGGAAGAATTAGATTATCGTGCAGTATTTAGCGTGCCGATGTGAACCCCGACTATGTTCATCTAAGAAAGGAAGAACGTGCATGCATTTCTGGTTATTATTGCTATTCGGTCGATGTGCCTTTTCCATAGCAGTGACGTGCCATTCCGAACAGGATGAGAAGCTGACCTTTACAGCCGAAGCTTGTTGGCGTTTTTCGCAGCCCGGATGATGGTCGTTACAGCATGTCTGAGGTGTTCTGAAGCCTATGGGACCACCTCTAGTCCTGTAATGGAAATGTGGTACCCCTAACCCTCCACGGCGAAAAACAACGAAGAAAGATCGACCATAGTAAGAAGCCGAGCAGGACGAAGGAAGTGTGACTGGGAAGTTTGCAGATTCGGAGATTGGTGATGTTTGGACGTGCTAGTTGTAAAATAGCAAGTGGCCACAAAGGCCAAGGAAAGAATCATAGATAAATATCCCATATTGAACAAATCGAGATGAGGCGGGTTCTGCTTCCTGAACTCGTGGTGCTGAGGAATACGGATAGCTAACTTTACCGTTGGTGATCGTTGTGCCCAACAGGCAACAGTCAGAAAATCACAAGTGAGTTCATCTAGTATTCACTGAGTGACATCGGCACATACAGTCTCGTATATTTCGAAGCGCTTAATGAAACGGGTAGCAGTCTTGTTCACGTTTCGGTGACAGGTAGGTTGACACATTTGACGACGGCCTCAACCTTACAAAGATTCACAAGCCATGTCTAATCGCTTATTTCGAACCCATCTAACCATACGTAACGGTATCGTATTTGTTATTACATGCACGAAAACAAACAGAAGCAACAATTCGCCGTGTGCCGAACACCATTTAACCGAATCCTACTTTTCTAGCTGTACATACGACTAGAATCACATGAACTAACGCCTTTCTGCTTGCGTCGTCGGTTAAGAGATCTAGTGGAAAAAACATCAGTTAATAATCATTCACTGTTATTCATTCTGTTGAATTGCTATACATTTATAACCAGACACGGTGATGAAGCCGTGTCGACTGAGCCGTGACTATTGTTGCGTCTGTCTGTCTCTCTGTCTGTACAAATCGAAAACACGTTGGCCAGGACGGATGCTGACGAAAACGTGCGACCGATCAGTCGTTGTCCTGTTGCTACGGTCCTCCCTGCTCGGGCGTTCATTATCATGTATTCTTCTCGCAGGCCACTTTCTATCGTCCTATATAATCAAGCAACAGAGAACATCCTAAGTTATTTCACATGTACGGCTATGTATTCGAAAGTAAATCGGCAAAAAGATCCGCTTATCTGCGGCACCTGGCCGTTCCTGACTGAGTGGCCTACTACTGTATGTGGAATCAGACGAAGGCAATATCTTCAAACGGTGCGTAACGAGCTGACACTAAAGTGAAGCTTGGATTCGTATTGTCATAGCAATTACCGCTGCTTATTCATTTACATTTTTTACGTGATTTTATGTTTTTAGATAAAGTCGCCCGAGTGCTCATGATGGATAGACGCAAGCACATCCTCTATACTTCGACATTTAACGTCTGTGTCCTAACACTGAGCAAACTCTAATTTTCGTCCTTTGATTCCAATTGTCCTAATACAGTTTTCTTATCTACATAGGCCAGCCACAACCGACTGCCGCTGTAAAAACTGACATTTTCTCCATAGCGCATTACGCCGTACCAGTTAGCAGACATAGGTTGTGACGAAAAAACGCGATACGTGCATACTACTTTCTGTCCAGCAACATCCGACTTTAGCCTCGGTCACTTATTTGGCCGCGGCGGTTTTTCGAATGTCTATATAGTGCTATTGGTAGCAGCAGTCTATGCGATGGTCCCATTTTGCGAATGGTGGGTCGTCGTCCGCCGCTTCATCGGACGCGGTCTGGCTGGCAAGGTGTGTAACTATTCGTCTCTCCGCTGGGAGCCCCACAGTACGGAACGTCGACGACACAGCGAGCGTAGATTGGGTTCGAGCATATGTTTATATGTAATTTGTGTGTCTATGGACTGAGGAGAAGCGGGCCTGGGTCCGTCACCATGCGGAGACCAGGACATTCAATCAGAACGAATGCCCCGTCTATCTAAACTGCATTAAGCCTTTGAAATTTTTTCGGCCGTCATTCTCAGCCTCCCCTTACCCCCTCCCCAGCATTGTCATTGTAATCGCTACCACTGAAAATCATTGGGTTCCACTTCCACCGCGTCTATATGCGTTTCGTTACGCGTTTCCGAATTGACGGATCGTTCGTGTTGCTGGCAAGTAGACGACGACGACGACGGCGGCGGCGGCGACGGTAGCCACGGGTGGTCGAAAGTAAAAGAAGTCGCCAGTACTCAATGAGCGAATTTGTTTGGATTGCGTAACACGACCAAGTACGTTTCCTGGCATAATATATAGTTGTTGTTCTTATTTTTTTTTGTCCTAACATAGGTAACAGCAACATAAGAATCTACATAGAATAGGAAAGAGAACGATATGGTATGTCTGCTTAGGTTCTTGCGGCAAGATCTTTACTAATAGTGCGAACTGTTTGTTGAACATTGTACGTGATCCTGTATGCAGCGCGTTGTCTCAAGAGGGCTCTTTCTCCCAGAAAATTGGCAGTCGGCCACCTTGACTTGGTGTGGATGATCCTGCTTATGGACGATAGTCTGCGCGGTTGAGTACCTATGATAATAAGTATTGCTTAAAAAGTATCTAACAATACGCATGCCAGTGCCAATGCGATTTCTGAAGCTCGCGGAATGGTCTCGCATGTTGGCCAGTTAGGACAGAACGTAGTACGTAATATCTATATACTTCATGGGCTTTGAGGTGCGCGGCTGAATGTGAGGCTACTGGATACATTTGCCAGATATACACAGAAGACAATGATTTTCCTTAATGGAGGCTTAAGCTTAATAAAAATAAAAGAATAAGAATCAAAGCAATGCTGGTGACACAGGAAATTGTTAAAGTAGACATAAATTAACTTTTTGTGTAGATGTTTCCAAACTATGTGTAGTTAGCCTTTCAAACAGGGCGCCATGATAGGGCCAATTCATCTGGTAAAGATCTCGTATGGCGTCTTGTACATTGATATTTTACTATTTGATGATGCATTGAAAAGTCTATTTGCTGCATTGGTCAATGACGGATTCTGAAGTCTGAGACGGAACGTCTGATCTGTAAATATATGAAAAACTTAATAATCATACTTCACTATGTTATAACACTAACAACATTAACCAATCAATAAATTGTTTTTTTATTGAAGAACTTTTTATTAGAGAATAACGAAGTTATGTAGACTAATAAAATCAGTGAACCGTCTAAAACTATCGATATAAAAATTAAGTTAAACTAAATATTTGCAATTAAAATTATTATTAAGTTAAGTAGTGATAATAATGGTAGTATGTTAGGAGAACAGGGGGCAAGGCCGGAGCTTGTTTTACAGAACAAAGAGCTTATTCGCTCAACGATATAGTACGGTACTAGCCTCTAATAGCCTCACTGACTTATAGAGAACCCCTGTGCCTATATATCAAGGCCAAATAGCCCGTGCGAAACATCTCTTCTTGTATCTAATGTTATATTATATATTATTATTAGATTGAATAGAGATGGCGGACTCTACAAAGGACCGTACATGCCTATTTCGTTTTAATTGTTTTCGCCTCAGGGGATACATTTCGTGTTATGCTGAAGCGAGCCTGCGACGTGGAGTAAAGAAATATACGGTAGAAAATTCAGCTTCCATCTTTCGCTGACAGATCGTGTATACGTTAAGCTTTGAACCTAGAGATTGGTTAACGTAACTACAGATATACTATAGTTGTCTGTTATGATGCTGTTAATAGCAGAATTAACACGAGGGGGTAAAGTGGGTATTGGAACAGACAATGTAGGAGTGGGGTTCGAAGAAGAAGCAGCTACATTAGTTCATCATAGAATAAAACAGCCCAAACGGGTCATTAGTGGGCTAGCATCTTGTATACTGAATAGGAATTGGCAGTGTTTTAATTTTGATCTGCTTAAATTCATACTTCGACTACAAGCAAACGAAGCTAGCTAATGGATGTAGATCCGGCGTTCGAACTACAACCGAAATATTATAGCAATGTTTTTCTCCTGTTTTCAGCTCATATTATTTCAAAGTACTCTTTGACGCACAATCGATAACACTGCCGCTGAAGAACATTTATCATCTGTCGCTCTTCACCATAGCGCTACCTCGCGAAACTTCAGCTACATATCATGTGGTCAAGTGGTTTCTGCTAATCAATCAGTCAATGAATGACTATGGTTATTTTCAT
>NW_019215214.1:0-21198 GCF_002532875.2 Varroa jacobsoni | reverse complement strand
ATATATATATATATATATATATATATATATATATATATATATATATATATACGGTGCTAAAAAGAACTACTCTGTTAGAGCAGTGTTGCGCGAGTATGACGGATTACAGGAAGTCTCTAGCTGTAACTTTCGCATTTTTGCGACCGTGATTCTCACAGTACGAGGTCGAACGTTGTCGTGCAGTAGGGAAGGTTAATCAATTTTGCCTGCTTTATGCAAAGTTTCTGCAGCCCCTCTCGCCGCCGGCATACTTTAGCCGTAATAGACGAGCCAGGATACATGCAACTGTGATGAACAACACCTGCATGTGCGGTTATTATAAAAACTCTACATGATCGCAAGTCACAGTTCTGTGCAAGAATCATTGCTGCACGGAAGAGCAAAGGGTCTTTATTTCTTCAAATAATGCGGCATCTATTCTTGAGCTTAATATTTTCTGTCCAGAACTTTTTGAATCGACGGCTTATAGTGTTTCTAGTAATGAAACCTTCAAGTAGAACGTTTATACGTCAAGTTGTCTCCGTCGCTGCAGTTCCAATTCGTAAGCCACTAGGTTTTTTTTGATTTCTTATACCTTCCCGCATCTCGTCGACCAAAGGCCCGAGTGACGATATCGAAATGAAAGTCCTCAGATTCAAAAAAGTACGAATGCAAACACAGGCGTCGCGAAATATTGCACCGATATAAAATAGCATTATATTAAAATACGTTTGCTATATTTTGTATTGAATCATTTTGGCAACATCTCAGCTATGCTAGCGCCATCTATGCCTCTTCATAGCCCAACCGTCGTTGAATCTCTAATAAAGCTTCGCAGACGCTTCCTATTCCTGTTTTTGCAAAGGAATAAGCATGAGGTTTTTTTTCTAAGCCCAGACGATGTAAGTTCAACGCCGTTCTGTCACTAAGTTTTCACGTGCTTTGTCGCTGAACCTTACCGTATAACGGCCATCCTTAAATTCTTGTGAAGGTAGCCGTGCTGCTATCATGGCACAAATTTGTGATGGCTTAATGCAGAGCTAAAATGATGATCAAACGAATCTGCTCTTTTCTCAGCCGGTACTAATGGTTCGTCTTTCAGTATAAAAAGGTTTGCGAATTTTGCCTTTTAACAATGAACGAATCTTCTGTCGATAGGAATACTCTCGAGTGCGTTATCTGCTGATAGACAACCCCGCCGGGATGATCCTTCCGATACCTTTTTTTCTAGACTCTTCCTTTATATTAATATGTACATACATTTTAGGTATATTTATTTAATTCGATGTAGTGCCTAGGTACGAACAGCCCTCCGATATATTATCATGCACTTTGCTAAATTATATACTTTAGTTTACATGGGTTTCTGCCTACGTTCAAAAGCATAACCTAAGTCCCCTTCGATAAACATGGCAATTTCAGATAGCTCTGTAATACGAAAATACAAAGTAATTTTTTTGATTAATTTTAACATTTATTCAAGCGCTGGTTATTATCCCGTCAGCGATGTATACCTGAATACTATTTTCGTTACTACCACTCAGACTGTCAACCGGCCATTGAAACCGTCAATTTCGCAGTTGAGGTAAAAGACGGCCACGAGCGAACACGACTCCTCCATTAGTAGTGCAGTACGTTTCCCTCTAGGTAGTGTGCAGCGACCAACTATTTTTGTATTGCATAGAGTTGGAGAAACGATCAATGAAAGCATAGAGAGGTTTTCAGGGTTTCCTAGAAGATGGCCGAGTTGCAAAGAAGGTTCACAGCAGGCTTTTATCGCTAGATCAGCAAACGAGCACGCGAGCACCGAGCGGTGCATCTATTCATCACCATAATCATCACCGCCATAATGTTGCTTGCCTCGACAGACGGCTACCAGAGACCTATCCCGTGACCGTGCTACCTATTTTTGAAAGCCCTACCATTGGACTAGATATCTGATTAAAATTAAAAACATGCAAGTTAACATGCAAAGTGTAACCCTTTACAAATTCATTTAAGACTGCCCTACCTTATTATTTAACACACTACTACAACCCACAAGTACCTAAAAATAACCAATTCAGAAAAACTAAATTTATCTATTTAACCAAAGGGACACACTATGATATTGGATCGACTCAATCGTCACAGCTATATACTTCAACTTACCTGGGAGCAATTGCTACTTAGTAGAACTTACTACAGTATCTCCAGTCAGGTATTCTGAATACTTGAGATAATCGGGAGTAGATAGCTAAGACAAAAAAAGTCCAATGTAAACCTAAGTCTCAAATAATTTTAGTCGCAGGAGTAATCGATGGGGTACCATAGCAATGCACGTTCAGTATTCTAAGCGATGACATATGTAACAAATATATTGAGAGGATACGCATCAACGTTTGTAAATCGAGCCAAATCCAGGTACGGTGACAAATATCCATTTTGATACATCAATCAAGTTGTTCATACATTTAGCGGAGATGCAAAAAGATAACTTTTGCAAATATAGTAACTGGTGCTCGATGCGCCTCGTAAAGGCTCGAACATCTGCCAGTCAATTTTAGCCGTCGTGACGAAGCTATCGTGATTTTTCGGACGTTTCCCAGGAACACGCTAAATTTAAACTCAATTTCCAGATCACACAGACCATTCGAACATGTTCTCATTTTCCTTTTAGCGGCGAAAAAACGCTCGAGTAGACTGACTGCCTTTGGAAAGCCATTTTATGTACCCAAATGTTTACAGCAAGTTTTGTTGTTGCTGTGTCAATCTAATGAAAAAGGATAGTGCCTTTTGTATTTCTGATATTCGGCCCTATCCTTCGCAGCGATTCCTGTTAAACAAACGTATATTACGCGCGCCTTTTTGATTTAGCTTCATCTTCAGCTCGTTTTCCTCTCACTTGGGTGACTTTGCTGTCATCGCCGTTGCCAATTTGGTATTAAAACTGTATATCACCCGCGCTTAGGCTTCTTATCGGAAGTCTTCGGGGATGATGATAAAGATTACGTGTCAGTCTTCGTGAGCGCCCTCTTTAGCGTTTCTATGTCTCCTTTTGACTTTTATCTTGATTTTGACTCTCTCCTTTGAAGAGCAAACGCTACGAAAAAATGGGATATCTTTCCGGAATAAAAGGCGCAACCACTATAGTGAATACTTGCCCTATAACTTGGTCCTAACTGAAAAATGTAGGTTTCTCGCTCCTTCTCCGCTGACTATGTCAGAATTAACAATAATAGTAATACAGGCGAGTAAAAGAAGTAAGAAGGGATTCAACGATGATGTCCTGAAGTATGATAGGGATTCCTTTTTTAGTTCGTTGTCTCTACCGAGCGATTATTTCTGGATTATTTGCCGTGGTCCGACGTAAGCCTGTCTCTAAGTGTGGCCTCACGTCATCCGTTTAGACGATCTCAAGTTCCGTTCAAACCGCTCTACATGCACCAAGGGGAAGACGAGTTAGGTTAGAAGAGATATACGTATGTGATAAGTACTAGTCAGCTGTTGCCCCATCATAGTTACATCCCTTCGATAATTAACTTTATTATCTTCTAGACGACAAATTTTCTGTTTAGCTATAACAGACACAAATGACAACTTACCCCATGCCATAAACTCGACAATAATGCAGTCTAGATCTTTACGGGTAATATTAAATGAACCTAGATGATTTCTAACACTTAGTTTATCTAATACCTGTAATAGATCAACCGAAACAATGACAGCTTGTGCGATGGTTTTACTATCCCTGGACACGTTTTTTGCTTTCAGGTTTTTCAGTGGTTCTCTTGTTACGCACCTTCTCATATGCTGTAGATCATTACTCTTGAACTACTCACGAAGATAATAATACTCACGAAGATAAAAATTGGTCATTCAGTTCAACAATAAAGAGCGATCCCCTTAGACGATATTACATAAGCACCCTGCGGAATATCCTTAAGCATGTATAATAGTGATTGGCGTTATCAAGATGTTTGTGCATCTGCCTACATCTGTACGTCAGGTACTACAGATAAGTTTGATGTTTTCCCGTTAGTTTTGCGTTTTTTGAAAATGTTTTTTTGAATAACCTCTAATTGAATGCGCTCAGTTGCAGTAATTTAAAAACAGATAACAAATTTCTGAGCGAGATGAAAACCTTGACACAACTAAACTGTTATTAAAGCCTATACATTTACGGTCTTTGTATGATACCGCAGGTATGATGAACTAGATAGTACAGAGTTTCAGTTTAAGGTCACTATGAGGTAAACTGACTTAACTCGAGAAATAACTATCTACGGGAAGGTATAACAAAGTTTTTATCCGAGCGCGATACGGCATAATGAGTAGAAGTAATTATATAATTTCAAGTACAATATTGTAACTTAACATTGTATAGATACATTAAAAATTACCTTGCTAAAAAACATTGCGAATCACTGTGCTTGTTTAAACCACGCGTGTGCCATTCTGTATGATATATATATATATATATGAGAACGCCACTATCATCTTATCTATCTATATCTAATACTCAAGTTTGATGTACGTGTGTTATTAACACAAGCGGTTACTCCGAAGTTCCTGTTGTTTCTCGTAGCGGGAAGGTGTTGTCGGAGATGAAGGCTTGTGGAATCAGTTAGAGAATAACACGGCCGCCTGTTTTTCGTAGATCCCTCACTAGAACCTGATGTGTGCCTGTCTGTCTATGCATGAGCTTAACGTGAATCGTTCCGAAACTGGTACGTAAGGGGGCTGCCGCTTTCACAGCCACCTCGTTGCTTTTATGGCATATGTTGGATAGACAGAGGCAAGAAGGGAAGGCTGGGCAAAACCAGCCGCCTGCATCCTAATCTATCTATTTGCCAACAATTAAAACACAGTGTCTGTCAAACAAAGGGTCTGTGTAGACACTTTTCTTTGCAACTGAAATCGTCTTTCGCTGATTATTTGTGGTAGAATAGGGTTGCATTAGGGCGCGGTCTGCGCCCGAGTTTGTGTTGGTCGATCGAATATATTTTTCAAATGGCTAGTTCTTTTTTTTTGTTAAACGAAAGTGTTGGCCAATGACTGGAATATTTGAAATGTTTATACTGAGCGCAAAAAAAAACATCATTTTATTGTAGTAAAAAATAAACAGAATTAGTGTCCACTTTACATATAAAAATGAAGTAAAATTGGTTTAGGCTTATATATTTTTTGCAGCTAATCTTTAGTTTCTACTTCTTGTATACTGAATTGGTTCAGGTGCGGACTCTCTAGTGATCTAGCAGTGGGCCCACTTCAGTACCCTTTCGAAAGGGCGGGTATCAGCCTCGATATGAAGTTGTTGCCTATTCAGTATGTGGGTCTGGCTGATCAAGCCTTTCCGCTAATACACCTATGAAACGGCGTGGTAACTATTTGTTAAAAAAATATTTGCAGCTAAAATAATGACCCTACGCTCATGGTAACGCAGTTAAAGAAATGTACGTTGGCCACGTAGATCACACTCTCGGATGTATGTACAATATTTTTCGTGCCGTTGGATATTACCTCGGATGGTTTATTTGCAGCACGAAACGAAATGTGTCTGCTACTTCTTAGTGTGACCTTAAATTAAAGCGCGTGTGCCATCGCGAATATAAATAGAAATTAGGTTAAGTTTTAATATAAAAAAGGGGTAATTAGAAGAAAAATCCCCGGTCAACAAAGTGATGAGATTAGCGCAGCAGGGTGCTCAATCACTGGAGCTTCAGGTCATGGAAGCGACAGCTCCAAGGTCATTGAAGAATGCTGAGAGTTATTACAGGAATAGCTGGACTAAATTAGGAAAGTTTGACTACTGAAATCCGATGTTAGCAACGAGATAATGGAATTAGGTAGACAGAGATTTTAAGAACGATTATAACTGGATCATTAATCAAGATGGAGTACGTGTCAGATACTGTGAGGCACCGATTAAGGCGGAACGGGAGATAACAGCGGCAAGGTAACAGAAAATATAGATAGAATCATTGTAGTAAGGTGATGGTGATGAAATCAGTTACTGTAACAGGGTAGCAAATAGGCGAGTTAAGGTAACACCGAGGTAATTAAGAATCGTTGAGATGAAACAGTTGACGTTCTTGAATAAGAAAAATACTAGATAGCTCGAGCCGACGGCCAGATATAGGTGTTAGATTGCGTGTAGATACAGCGGAATTGCTGGGCCACTGCAATGCGGGAACCTGATAACTGCAAAATAATAACGGCAAGATAAATGGAACGGCTATCCGTCAATTTCAAATAACATCAACGGAAGCCTGATGGTAACTGTCACAAAGACAACTTGCTGAAGTTAATGGTGCTCCGAGCCGTCAATACATGGAAAGGAGCTGGCAGAGTTTGATCATTGCCGAATAGTTTGCTTGGGAAGCGTTGAGAATTCCCGAAGGTGGAAAATGGCGTTTTTTAAGCTCTCTATATTAGAGTCATCATATGGTTATTACTAAGGGTAAAACGTTAGGTTTGGTGGAGGTTTATAAAGTCTGTTGATACAATAGTTTACGAATTAAGTAGCTAACTATTCATGTTGCAAAAACGTCTCAAACGAGGGAACCGAGATACTTATTAACAGGATGAAGGACAGTAGCGACTCGAATGGTAGGTAGCTTCAGCTGTAATTTGGTTTAGCTAAGATCTCAGCGCCGAATTGCAACTAACTAGTAAAGTTAGGGGTTAGCCCAATATAGGGATGAGGAAATTTATAAAACCTATATATATATATATATCGTCGAGGTCAGCCGTTTTTTCAAGCGGTAGCAGGCAGCAGGCAGGGTGATAGCTAATGAATCGCAGAAAAATAGGTCGGCTTCAATGAGGCAACGAGATTATAAAAATGCTTCAATAGGTGACCGCTATCGCTGCCGCATGACGACGTATTAATGCATTTCGCGAACTGTAGACTAACTTCCAAAAAAAACCTAGATTTTGACTCAACGATATTTTGGTCGGAGTGTCTCGTCTGCTTGGCTATCATCATAGCCTCTTCGGGAAGTTGAAATTATCCATTTCAGAATCATTCATCATATTTTGATGCCAAGAAACGCAGTCTGATCGCGTTGCTTACTAGCTTCCCGTTCTCGGCGCTGTAAAACTTTAACTTTAGCTCATTGGCTTTCGGAGTGAAATCTATATTGTGTGAGGCAATAAACTCAATACACATATCTAACAGTACGTTTACGAACCACAATGGTAAAAAGTAACAAAAGCATGCCTTTTTATTTAAGATCGCGCCACAACATAGTCATTCCGTTTCGCATACGCTATCGACTTTGGATATTGGAAGTGAACTTCATTTATAGCAGTATCTAAAGTATACAACAATTACTGACTAGGCATCGCGTTTATTTAACACCAAGTGTACGTAGAAAAACCGTTTTAAAACTCTAACATCTACTTGCATGTTTACCTTGAATTAGCCGCGTGCGCTTTCGCTAAGGGTTTTCCAACGCGATTATTGGGCGAATCTTGATTTCTAATGCCTTCTACAATCAAGAGTCACGATTGTTCTAATAGTCAGTATTACCTAGGAGCCAAAATATCGTTCACTCACAGCTGCACGTAACACAGGCTTCAGTTTCACGGTGGAGCTGTCTGTACATTATACGGTGAATGCTCAAACATTGAGTCTGTTTCTACCGTTGAATTCTCTGATGAAGTATAAACCAGCTCCCTAGCGATGCCATAATGTGTGATCAGCGGGAAACAAGAATCTTTCAATTAGCTTTCTTTCCGCCTGCACATTTTGGTTCTTTACGGTTGCTCAAAGAATCATGTTAGTACCTGTCCTTATAAGGTACCTGGGCTACGAGCTAACCATGATAAGTTAGCAATATCGGTAACACATCCGCCTAGTGGATCACTGTCGGAACCCAGATAATCCCACGAAATGGCAAAGCCTGAATCTGTAATGAGCACGTTTAAATTTCGTTGCGTTGACGATTTCGGATAGCGCCCATTTCGACTTTCGAACTATTTCGATCATCTACTATGCTAGAAGTGATCTCAAAATCATATATATACACAAATTTTACCTGTCATTTTTGTTACGGCTAGACTAACATACCAATCCTTTATTGAAGCAGTACTGGGTTGACCATGCGTCGAAAAGTTGATACAGAATTTTCAGGCAATCTTCGTCCTTCTGCTATTTATCGTGGCTGTGCATCTTTGCGTCTGCGCATTACGCTGTCTCGACTACCGACGCCCTCTTGAATGTTTCCTTTTGCTCAGGAGTGTGGTACGATGTTTGGTAACGGGGGGGGGGGGGGGGGGGAAAATTCTGACATCGTCACATAGAACGATGGTAGAAGCCGCAGCGCCAGCATCTGTCTCTATGGCAGTTCTGGTATTTTTCATGAACCGGTTTGGAACCAAGATCGGCCTGTTGCATAGCTACTTAAAGAATCCGTTGCTGAACCGGGTCCTCATCCGCTTTTCAGAGCTGTGAGTCTACCCTTCGCTGACAGATAGGATTATGTTGTATAAGATTTGCTTGTCCCTCTCTGAAACAGCATGCTATATTGTTACTGTCCCATTGCGGTAAATTACCGATAGAAAAGTGAAAGCTTTAAACATTAGATATAAATTAAAGAGAAGAAAACGAGTTTGTATACGGCGTGGCAATGCCATCTAGCAGACAAATTATATATGCTATTCATATTTTATAACTATGGTATCTTACTATAAAAACTAAAGCAGTGAGAGTGTATGAAAAGCTTTCATGAGATTAAATTCGTTTCATCTGAGTGCATAACGGTTTTTTTTTAAAAGGACACAGTCTTATTACTAGAAAGAGCCATCACTCAGAGAATTAGAAGAATACCAATGCTCTAACGGTTTTTCGAAATGTTCTCTTTTCCACTAATAACACTGTATAATTAAATCTATGGGTTTATAAGCAATCGCTTTTAATCGGTGATTGTGTGTCATGTCGGAAAAAAGCAAAGGAGGTTGTTGTTTATGTTACACGTAGAGCAAATGCATAGGACTGTAAACTTGGTATTGAGCTCGAACGAAAACGGAAACATTTAACTAAAGGCTCTGCTAATAATATGGACTTGCTCGGCAAAAATACCAATTAGCCACTACAGCGGTAACAACAAAATGTTAGAAGCGTCTGAGAAAGCAGCAAGAGAAATCAACCCATATTTTCGACATAAAAAATATACCTTTCTGAAAATGTGTCCTTTATACACACATGGTTTTTTTAGAGCTTCTAGTAGCAAATAGAGAAATTTAGATTCTAGATTTGTACATGAAGCGCTCTGGTTTGCGACTGATGTGTGGGGTTGGCGAGCGATGCGGTTTATATCGAGCGTGGTTAAAAGATAACGAATATGGTTTGAATCTTCTATGTCTGTTTTTGTATAGTGTTTCAATATTTTATTTTCTGATTATTATCTTTTTGTTACTAGAATGTGTTCCTATTCATTTCCACGAATTTTACTGCTTTTTTTTATTGTATGAAATTTCAAAATTGCAGCGTTACAACGAGAGGTACGCACACGCCAAAGTAAAAAATCGAAGTTTTCTGATTTGGACAGCGAAACCAATCAAAAAAGTAAATCGTGTGTTGAATAAATTTGACACGTTCAAAATCTTGAAGTGCCAGAAAGCCACATACAATCAGTGCAAAAAATTAATCGCTTAAATGACACTAAGTTGTACTTGCTGATGATAACCGAAAATGTGTGGTTGTGGGTACTTACTGCTCCATCTACGCAAAACATCTGCCTTCATGAAGTTACCGGCTGACCGTTAACATTGCTCATGTCAGTAGAGCGTGTAGAATTCAGCTTTCATGATCCGTAAGTATTAATGGATAAATGGCGCGATAAAACGACTACTCTAAAAATTATGTCGAAGACTCATTCTGTATATACATCCGTTACGCAGCCGCTTGATCCGCATGAATGTATTTTAGAAGATAGAAAAGCTACACTAACGAACCACAAGGGTTAGAATAAAGGCAGGTTTTGAGATTATAAAACAGTGGAAGGTAATTTTGCATAACATATTTGCAAAGTTAAATTCACGAATACATTTAAGGAGCGATAGAGATGAGTTTTCGTAAGCAGGACGATTAGGACAAAATGCGGATCAACACTTTGGAAAGAAAAGCTAGTTAGGGCTTGTGCGTACCTAGCTGTAAATCCCACTATTCGGTTAGGATGTTCCCGTGAGTAGCTATCGGGATGTTGGACTTCTCATTTTTTTTTTACCTTTTATTAAAGGGGAAAATGCTTTTTCCTCAAATATAGGTAGCGTAAATACATTTTTTGCTTACCTTTTTATTGCATCGTGTGCGCCCGTGTATACAGAAACTTGTACCAAAAAAAGTGACGTGACGGTATCTACGGCGAAGAAATGCATAGCGGAGATTTTGACACGTACACAATGCTGGAATGTTATCTAGTTTTTATTAAGACATTTCTAAACAGCTTTGAATTGCGAAATAAGTTTGCCCAACACGCTTGCTGCGTATCGTATAATTTAGAGGAGCAGTGTTTCAATAATGTGTTATTGAAACTTGAAAAAGTAAAAGATAAAATATATTCAAATTTCATTGAGTTAACAACTATATACTGTACTACACCATTGTGGGGATAGCGTATAGTTAACAAAGATGTTCGGGCCTCTACATAAGTGATTTTCATTGTCGGAAAACGGAACCCTGCTCATGATTCAAAATACAGGACACAACATGAATATTGACTAGAATTTTCTAGAATACTTCATCCTTCTTATGTTCGCCCTGCTATAATGCCTAAAAAATATCTTCATTAAAAAATCAATGTTAAAATAATATCATAATTCTAGGTTTTCTAATTGGTGAATAAGTTTCTTGAACACAGCGTTCACACCATCAGCGGTTACTACATGTCAGGAAGCTTAGCCTGGACACCGCTGAAGGTTGGTTTGCGGAAGTCCACAAGAAAAATATGTCCTAGCCTAAGGCAATAGGTTGAAAAAGGACGATTTGGTAGACGGCAGCTCCATTACAGACCATGCTGTTCAGCGTTGAAATCGCTTTTTTCGGGCTATTTAAAAAATGCTAAACTTTCAACACGTAGCCGGATATATCTATCAGACGAAATAGCTGACAAAATTTTCAATTTACAGTTATGTCAGATACGGTTGGCAAGAGAAGTATTGAAAATTGTAAGTTGGTACGTTCAAGACACTAGTTGGCGACACATCCCAACGCTCGGAAATGGCTTGATGAACGAGGAGATTTTTTAATCAAGGTTCCGTGTGTTTTAAAATTAGATATGCAAACAGTACCATTCATGCACTATTGCAGTATTTCTTTTTAGGCAACACCAACATATACAAAAAAAAAACCAATTCGGGGTTCAGAATAGATCACTCATTTGCAAAATCTCACATGAGATGGTATTACTGCACGCTGTCCTCGCGGCTGAATTTAGCTGAATTTAGACGAAACCCGGTAAACGCATAGGTTTTTTTACCTTAAGCTTCGTTCTCTGCTGGCCTAGAACTAGCGGAAATAACGGGTACTTGCTTCGCAGTGGCAACTCAGTCAGCTTCCCCAGATGCGCCATGTCTGGACTGGGACTTTCAATAATTCCACTTATCCAATGATACTGACCTAAGTAGGCATCCTAAATGCGTACGACTAATGTACGAACCGCGGCCAGTCTGCCTTGGTTCCCATGTTGATGTTGCCTCGTTTTTGGAGCGTACAAGGTCCGCTCGTTCTAATTCGCGGGCAGCCCTGCATGGTTTAGTTGTTTTACTAAACGCCTCTTCTCTAGGTCTTCCTTGTCGTGCAATAATAATTCCTTAGGCAGACGCTCTTCAAAGTTACATTGTTCCCGTGTCTATTCGGCTGAACCGCAAGAGCCATGCTCCGCCGTATTTCCCAGTTGGTATCCTCGGCAGTCGCTTTTCGGATTACCTCCAGTGCTGGACAGTGTACGAACGTTTGTCTGGCACCGTCCTTGTCGTCAGTGGATAAGCCATGCAGCGTTGATTCTAATAATTGGAATCTGATAGCGCGAGTTCTGGGCTACGAGGCGGATGCATATGAACGTTGGCACGGCGCTTTCGTTGGTACTATATTTTCCCTAATGGACCCAAGATAGTACTGCCATTACAGTTCTACATCATCACCATTCTACGGCCACATAATCTAAGTAGAGCTCATTGACGCTGAATAGCTAAAATTAGTTTCAATGAATGTTATGGGGAAGTATTGGGCGTTACGTTTTTATTTCGAAGGCAATATTTTCTGTTATAACTGTCGTGGTTGCACAGAAATGTGCTCCAAATAAACTTAGACAAAATATCAATGCATGCAAAAGGAAACTGCTACAAAATAAGCATAGGTAGCAAAAAATTTATAAAAAATTACTTTCCAAACTACTGAACTTATGACGCTAGGAGACTCTGCGCTTTATAAAACATCAATGGTCTATCTTCTGAAGAATGGTATTCGCTATGAACCGTTTCGTCTGAATAAATAGATGATCAGCTAAGGTTTTTGTTAGTATAGTTTTGTGGCCTAGAGAAAATATCGCATCAGCGCCATGTGTTATTAGATAAAGTAATTACAATGCATTGATCTGTGGGAATTTCACAGTTCCGAGCTGTACTTAGATCATTGAGTGTGGCGAACACGAATTGAAAAGTAGTGCCTAGTTTTCCCGTTAGACGATGATAGGCGCTGCTGCATTGTACATTTGCCGATCCCTCTGAGGTCTAGAAGAAATAGGCTATACGAAGGGTTTCAGATCGAAAAACGCAGAAACCGTTACGACTCTCTTTGTCTTCAGCTGTCAAAAACGAACTTGTGATCAATTGAAGTATATCCAGCCCATTTTATTTGATAAGGATCAGTTTGCGCTTGATGCGCTGTTTTCGTTAGAGATATTTATCTGGCCAGCGTATTTACAGCAGAGTATAGAAGGGTTTTATAATGTTCTCTGACTTTCACTGAACGGTTGTTATTATTAACGTTGATATACTACGAGAAGTTAGGTAAATCTAGTATTATGATTGCCGACAGCCCATATTGTCCCGTGTCAATGATCTCCATAAGAATAATAAAGAGAAGACACGCTTGAGGCTGCCATATGGCAAGGCACTATTGGAACATCGTGGTGCAAAAACGTCACCGAAAGTTCTTCGATAAGAGAGAACTGTTTATGTTGCCTAGTGATACCCATTAACATTCCCAGAGGTAAAGCTGATACTAAGAATTTTATATATTCCAAAAAAGATCCAAGGTTATGTTCATTTTTAGCAGTTTGCTGCTAAGAGGGGAATGTAGCTTGATCCGCCCGTGTGCAGTTGCGGCCAGCGTCAAATCGCGGTTAAATATTCGTATCAGGTAAGCATATGTGTTACAGGCATAGGTCAAATTCGTCAGTTCTGAAGTTCATTACCTTATGAATACAAAATACTCGTTTTAACCGCAAGACGTACGTTTAGGATACATTAAGACTGATTTAAAGCCACCAACCAGTTGCGTTTAAGCAGCGTGAATATAGATATACCTTTTATACGTAAAATATTTAAAACTGCATGATGCTCAGGGGTTACGTCCTTACTATAGAAAATTCTTGAGTATTGCGAATTCATATTCACTGGGCGAAGCGTTAGAAGGTCGCTTCTCCGCATAAACCGCATTGCTATAATAATGGTCGAAGGTCTGTTCTTATTTGAGCATCTAACTGGTACTTTTATTCTATTTTATTTATGTATAAGGATAGTTTAAGCTTTGATTGTCAGTGTTTATTACAGCGGACGATTAGTGTTCCATATCTAATCAAAAAGACCAGCCTCCAACGGCTGGAAAAAGGTAGGCTCACTTTAAGGAATAGTTCGTTTAAACTGTACAGACGTTGCTAGTTGAAACCGTGGGTCTGTCTATGGATAGTACATACGAAGTTGCAGTATATGTAAATAATAAGTCAGGTCTTACTGTGGTTTCGACAAACAGGTTTTGAAAATGAATTATATAACGGACTATTTCTGTTTATAATATTTTTAGTAATTCTATTTTAGAGTCAGAAAGTCAATCGTGATCAATTCGAAGATTTCTACGTCCGGCCAATTTGGAACGGATATTTAAATGAAAAGAGATTCTTACACGCATGCACTCACGCCATCAGCTAGGGAGGGTGTTCTCACATAATCATACGTTCCTCTAAGATATCTATGTCTTGTAGCCTCTTTTACAAATTTTCTCATGAACATTGGCGCTACATGTTTCCTGTCATTCTCTTGGAGGTTAATTTCGAATTGCTCTATGCATATTACATAAATAAAATCTCCCAAAAAATGTATACTTAGTTTGAATGATGATAACTTCAATTTTTATGTGCATATAATCCGTGTTTAAATAGTGAAATAATCTATATTAAATGTATAGCTTTTTCTCCTGCTTTGAATTTTTGCAATTACTATACACTACTGATGTGGGGTGCCGATGAAGTGGGGTATCGATTCACAAACCTCAACAAATATTTAATTTGGTGCTGTGCTCGATTGCGGTTTTAAATTTTCCACTGGCGTAGATATTATTTTTAAGATATTTTCACGAAAAAGGTGTTAGGTCTGGGGAACGGGCAGAATATTTTCTGGGGTCTCTTAGTTCGTACCACATGCTTAAAGCCACATTCTCATCATGACATGCTCTTACGTTAAACGATAGTGCGCGGGTTCGGAAATAAGATTCACCATTCCTACCAAAATTTCCCCGATTGGGTGATAAAACAAGTTCCCGCAGTAAAATTTAAGTAAATGGCACTAATCTCGGTATTTCGGAACAGGATGGTTTAAATAATGCTTAACATTGTAACTGTTACATGGTGTTCCTGCGTAACATACGGATTTACAATTTCTCATTTACGATATTACGATATAATTACAGTAACGTATATTAATTATGTCATTTAATTTAACTGTGCCTTAAAGCATCTTTTCCCATTTTTCCAGATATCATTTGCAACATTAATTTTTTCGATCCGAATCATTTTCGTCTATTTTGTGTGTAACTTTTGCATTTACGACGCTTTACTATTCATTGAACCCGTGACTTACACTTGATTTTTTTAGAGTTTGAGGGGATGTTTTGCCATAACTTGTCAATACTTCATCTTAACTGATGAAGCTCGCTGATACCCTTGGTGTTTCAGAATGTTTCCTGTAAACATCCTGAACAATTTCGTCTGCTTGAAATGTATTATTTATTTGATATGTTGTGTGGGGGCTTATTCCTGAGACTCCTCGCGATATCGCCTAGACGGTTCTGCTGCATTTAAAATCACGGTAAAATACATTTTGTTGTGACCTACTAAACAGTGTATACATCTATCAGGAAGCCCCGTATAAGTGAGATGCAGCGAAATCAAGTAATTCAGGTATTGTGCTGTGAATAAAGGTTTTATTTGAACAAAAACAAACGATTATAGTAGCGTATTTTGAACGCTTCTCTAGTTTTAATTGAGATGATTTCGTCATCGCTGAAAAAGACAAACTGTGTTTGAACTCGTCCCTTTTTACAGTATATTTCCTATATGAAGATCTCCCTCGAGAGCTTTTAACGAGTAATAGTTTATTTGAGTAAATGAACCTAAGTTGTTAGTACGGATCTTGTTTTTAGCAGATAGGTCACGACACATCTTTACTAGCGGATATTTTAAACGTTTATTAAAACGTTTGCCAAGCAATACAGACAAAGACTACTTGATACACAGAAACTATGTGTATAATTCATTACTAAGTGAAATACTTTAAAGACCACAATGGCTTTATATTAAAATGCGCGTGACTTCGTAATGAGACAGAGCACTTCCTGAGAAACACCTACATATTGCCGTTCATGCACATATATAGTGTTAAAAGATGATCAGAAGGAACAACCCGTGATTTGGCTGTTTAGTGAAGCGTATATAGATCTCAAATTTATCACCACCTCTTACTCTAAAAATTATACTTGGAACGCATTGCATTGCAGCCGTATAGACATCTCGCACAAAATAGCAAGACGGTTTTCATTGCTTCACTTCCCCTATCAGAGAAATCTGCAGATGGATAATGTAGTCATTTATATTCATTGCTGCAAAAACAGTCAGAAGGAAGAAATATGATCGAGGTAAACTTTTTTAAAAGGAAACCCGTTTTAGATTTGGAGACTTCGTCTCTTTCACTCCTTGTGCTCCTTGCTAGATTTTTACCGTTCCCAACCCTCTGCGTAAGGTTGGCAAATCTGAGCGGTGTGAGATTTTAAAATGATAATAAATAATAATACGAATTTCAGATCAAAGCCATCGTCTCAACATGGGCCAATTTTATTATTCCTACACTTTGTTTTTTTTCGACATTTGTCTTGATTGTACAGATTTCCCCGTTTCCAGCTCAAATAAAATGTTCGCTTAGCTTGTTTAGTTAAAAACAGCCCAATTGGAAACCAAAGAAAAATAACTCAAGTATCTCTTAAATGTATAATAAAGTCACTATTTTCCAACAGTTAGAAAATACTAGAATGTACATAGTTAGCTTGTATTCTGCAGAATGTTTTTCGTGTCTTACGTCCGGTGTTTCTTGGCTGTTATCAATAATTTTAAACAACTGTCCCGATGTTTTGGTACGTATTCCAGGGTTTGAAGGTAGACCATCAGGTGATTTAGGTTAGTCAAATTATTCCAAAAATCTCACATAATAATCATTATCTTTAATATAAAATAATAACAGGCAATTGTAGCACACATTACTATCGTTCGAAAGCAAAGATGATGCTTCTGTGCCTCGTGGTCATAATATTCTTGTTTCATTAATACGCTTACGTTACGGGCTCTGTGACCTGCCTAGGCCAATGCACTTCTAGGTCAATTAGAATTATTTACCGCACCTTATTACCTGAAGCACCGCGCGAATACAGTTCTTCACATCTGACACAATCTTCATTTAAGTTCACGAGCTAGATAGGCTGACGTAAGTATACTTTCGGGTCCATTTTCTTCTTATCATGGCAAATGACGACGTCTAAATGGGCTCAAGCTACACGTATGCGCTGCCGTCGTTAGAAAACAAATTATGAAAGTGGGCACAAACCGTTTGTTACGATGAACAACAGCATTAAGTTTTAATCTTGGATGGTAGTGTCTGTCTGTCTGTCTGTCTGTGCATGAAGTAATGATAAACCCGAACATAAGTTGATACCGTCCTCAGGTAATTGCTAATATCACTGGAGGAACATATAAGAAACTCCATTAAAAAGTGATATGAGTTATCTGGCAAGAAGACTCGGCCGGAACGCGCGTAATAACAGGCTGCTAAAGGCGTATTCATGTTAAAATCGTTTCGAACCTCAGATGCGTTATTATGTATATGTGCTGGGTAGGTATTATTATATAGTCTGATATATTGACGAAAAATTCAGTAAAATCTAATTGCATGTAGGCACAGCGTATAAAATTACCGGACAAAAATATAACAGACTTTAATAAATAAATAAATAAAAATTAAATAAGATGTTAATACATATAATATAAAAGACGAAATGCTCTTACTAAGCTATGTAATACACGATTACGATATAGCGATAAACTTTTTCGAAAACAACTCGCTAATTAATAGAACTAACAAATAACATGCCTATAAAAAAGCAATGATCATGTTCTGTGTAAAGTAAGTCATGAAAAAAGTTTTAGAAGTCTCTGAAACGTTCTGTGAATGCTGAAAAAATATTGACGTTTTAAGCCAAAATTAAGGAAAATATTTTTCATATCATAAAATAATGTTATTAGCTTAAATAGCTATTATTCTTCTTCTTCTGCAAACACTATAATCCTATTACAGTAGAACTTCAGTGGTTCTTACAAAAAAATAGTTACAAATGATTTTTGCGTACCACCATTGAAGCTAAATTAACACCATTGACGGAGTTGAGCAGAGACCGGGAAAAGATTCGGACTATACGGCAGATGTATTAAAATTTTTCATCAGAGTTCCTTCTGAGGTTTTTTTGGCCAAATAGTTAAAAATGTTGACGACACCTTTCCCATTCACATGTCCTGGTCGATTTTTCTTAATGGCCTGTTGTAACCTTTTTTTTTTAGCTGTTGAAGGCAGATATTTAAATCGATCCTTTTACGAGGTGACAATGATTCCGAATTTGTGATTTTATTTCAGTCTCCCCAAACACACGGTACCATTTTTTCTGGTGTCAATTTAGGCTTTGTCACGATAATGGAGCACAGATTTTTATCTACGCATTATGGTCGTATGTAAATCATTGTTCACTAACTGTAATCGGCTGCTCTTCAAAAACGGCTCAATTTTGTTACGTTTCGACGGAGTTCTACCGATAGAAGTACAATAGAGTAAACTCTTCATGACCTTACTTATCAATTTTTGCTATAACTTCATCAGCGTTTCCAGTAGCTGGTTAACCATATATAAGACGAGCATCGTTGGCGTTTTTATCGTAATAAAATAGTCCAGTTGTTTGAGAAATTTCACTTGTGCTCTATTTTGAATCTTAGTGAAGACGGTCTAGTAATCCAAGCAGTCTACCGTTGTCAAGTGTCAGCTTTTAAATGACGCTAACAGCAAACTGACGCGACCCATATGACCTTGCATATGAGCGTTAAAGGCATCTTGCGAAAAAACGGTCAATACTTTTTCGACAGTTCAACATATTATTATTATTATTAGGTAGGATTTTCGGGTGTTTCATTGTAGCGTTAGCGACGATTGATTAAAAAAAAAAAACAGGTATATTCAGATAGTGGTTGCAGTCCAAACGAACTGAACAATACATTTTAATAATCAGTATTAATTATTAAATTAATTAAAGTCTAATTATTTCGAATCCCGAACTATATCGTCTTTAAGTTTACAATATCTGCTGCTGGAGAACTTATGTCACCATTAAATTAACAAATGAATAGTCTACATGTACAATTATCTTCGTCGATTACATAAGGCACCTTGTTTTAAAACCCTCCTGGGTTCTGTTAGTATATCGCTAAAAAAGACGACCTGTATATGGGCAAGGCGCATAGATATATTAGACAGTCTGAACAGTATTTAAGAATATTTGATGCTTTTTATATTTGTTCAGTGAAAACTAGACCGTTCAAGCTATTTTAAGTTGCATGATCACATAACTAAAGCACATATTTGCTGATGTACAATCGTCGATTTAGATAAATATTTAGGTATTTTAGTAGTAAATGGCGTTGTATATATAAAGACATCGCATACTACAGCCTTTCAAATTTTTCCAGCATTGTCATCATGGCTGAGCTTCGTGGCATCAGGACATATTTTTGAAGCGTTTAACAATTTTTTTCAAACTACTTGGTGCCATCCGCTACCTTTGCGCAATGCTTGTTCAGCTAAAAAATTTCGAGCTCCACAACGGTTATTTTTTGTTCAACCTCGTTTAAAAATTAACTTCTTTCTATTAAATTGATGACCAGAACTAGTTTACTTGATATACATGCAACTTAATTAACCTGGATGACTCTTTGTACGCCCAGTTTAGACATAGCTAGCTTTACTATTTATAGCAGCCTGAAGGGTACTATTTTGAGCATGCAAGTTAAGGGCGGCGTCCAACGAACTCAAGGGTCTCTAACGATGCCCCGTGCTCAAATCATCTAACGAAAATTAATCTCTACGCTTTTTCACAAATGCTTAAATACGTCTTCTTCTTTTAGCAATATTGTTAAAGGCCATACACATAAAATGGATTGGAAGACGAAGAGGACTTTCGTATCCAGTCTAAAAATTATAAATCGTTTTTTCTTAATGTACGACAAATCGTTAACTTTGAGAGCAATACTTGAATGATATAAAGAGAGGCGGTTGCCGCTGCTGCTTTTTCCCTCTGAGGATCCCTCAAATTGGCCAACATATTTCTATAAGCCCAGAAGCTTACTTTACCGCAGTCGGAAGAGTTCTTCTTCTGGACGGCCATAGGGGAAATTTTATCAACGTTAGACCTTCCTACGAGTAATGAGTTTTTTTTTTTTCTTTTTTACGTTATTCTTTTGATGGTCGTTGATCTGCCGTGGTGAAACGACGAGCTATGGCATGGGACGTTACGAAGAAAATTACTGTACAATGTCTGTGAAGATGTGCCTGCTACTGAAAGCACAGGTCATTACAAGATATATGGCTCATAATTGATCGGATGACAAAATACTGTTGTTCTAGAAGCAACGAAGACAAGATACAATTGCCAATCCACTACTCGGAACTATGTAAAAAAAAATCATGTTTCGCACATTTTTGAGGCTGGCACTGTAACAAGTTCCCTGCGCTTATCATCTGCTGTGTCGTTTCGTTATCAATGGCAGCGAAGGCGCAATATTAAAGACGAGTGCATTTCATGGATAGATCGTCGCTTCGAACGTTGATGTATATGGCGCTAAAGATGACGTTCTCTGCAGCTCTCACGTTATAGAGCTTTGCTCACTCGACTTCTCTCAAGCGGAGTTTGATGACTTTCGCGAAGCCGCGCTAGCTGCCAAACTGGTCGTACGAGTTAAGTGTGCAAGACCCTATCAATTACATAAGTAACCTAACTAAGCCAGTATATGGTGTATTTGTGGATTACCAAAATGGATCACGTTTCTATTAAGAGTCCTAGCATACATAACGACGGTGGATGACCGAGAATTGGACATGATTGTAATTTATTGCTTACTTATCGTCCGCCCTACAGTACAAAAAAGACAACACTGTTAACGCTTCGTTGTTGGGAACAATAACAAGTGGCGGCATAATAAGTAAAATGTACTTAGACACGTTGATTGTATGGGTTCCACTTCGACGGTCAATAATTTTTTTAAGGAGCTAGCCGTCTGATGAAACCTCAAACAAGCTTTTATAGAGGTGAGTGGTTCAAATTCCAGCAACGAGTATAGGACAAGTGTGATTAGAGAAGAAAAAGAAACAATATTAGTAGGCACGCATTGACGATTTAGCGTGATAACGACGCTGACAGCGGGTGAAGGGGCAGATGTGGGTAAGACATCTACGAAGGAGAAATGAATTAGATATGACGGGATCGTTGAATGATGTGGCTTCTGTGTTTCGGGTTTTATGTCCAGTATCGCATTTCAGTAGGCAGCTGGCTCCCTGCACGAAACGGAGTCTGTCGATGCCCGGACTCGAACCCTGGCCACAACGTAAGCTGTTTGATAGAATAGTAAAAACATTGTTCGAGTGATATATTTGAAT
>NW_019215213.1:0-21199 GCF_002532875.2 Varroa jacobsoni | reverse complement strand
AGCTACTCTCTACTGACACCTATTGGAACAAATCATTCGCTACCCTGTAACACCTAAATGTACAAGTATACTTATTTGGGTAACGTCAGCCCGGACTGTTGAAATGGGGTCGGCTTTTGCCGAGCCTCTGAACGTTCACTATAGATTTCTTAGTCACAGGTGATGTTAGCTGAAGGCGAAAGATCAGCAAACGCCCGTATAAAGCAATAGATACGATACTTAATGCATAGGCAAGGCGATATCTGCAGATTCTGTCCACCATTCGAAAATTATGTTTACCGTGGAGTAGTGGAAGCTGCAAAGTGACGATGAAAGATACCTGCATTGTTTGTAGATGTCTAAACGTAAGTATCGCGGAAGTTGTCATTGGCAGTCATTTTCAAATCACTATCAATGCTAGCGGGCTAGCTGAGTGACTCTGGATACCATTGTTCCAGCTCTGGGCGGGCTTGAACACACGCTAGTGCAATGGTGGATCTTGTTGTATAGTCAAATTTGTCCCAAAGATGCCCCTGTAGATTAGTAACACTGATAAGCTTCCAGGTAGAATCGTGGAAAAAAATAATGTGGCATGGCATAGAATAGTCTTCAGATGATCAAAAAGGTCAAGAACCACACGACAAAGTGTAGCAAAATACATCAAGAGAGTTTCGAATCTCCAACGAGCTAGTTCTATCTAAATTTAACCACTTAATTAATACCATACTCACTGGCAATCGGGTTGTCGAGGCAGGTAAATTAATTTCTCGAACACTTTGCCCCGGCCTGACCTAAAAGAGGAACGCCATTTAACACCCGTCGAAGAAAACTGTGACGCGGTGCGGCATTTACAGGTCTACTAGTGAGTCTTTTGAGAGGATTCGATCTCGAAAAAAATTAGACGTCAGCTTAGTACTCGCTACTTCAATGTCGCATACAGATACTGACGCAGGTAGTGGGTTCTACCCTATTTAAACCGCGGCCTATGCTGGCCCGCCTATTACCCCTATGTCTCGAATTTTACGTCCGGTGTGGCCGTTAGACATTTCGTTAGACAGACGGCTGGCCCCTAGCACGCACCAGAGTGTGTCTACGCCCGGGTGCGGACCACGACGCGTCTCTAACATTAGCAGACAAATACGCCACTCGTCTGTTGCGTACCCGAGGCACTGTGATAAACACGCGTGCGCTCCTAAATGTTGTACGCTCAAGCAGGGATGAATGTGTTTGCATTGGGTGACGCTTATAATAAATAAATTGTTCTTGTAAAAACGACAGACTTCGGTCGCTACCGCTGCTGGCTAGACGGTGTTTCTCATGTACAACGGTCTGTCCACGTGATCTGTACACATGGTGCTTACAGCTATTGCTTATTGGATACATATTCGTCTGTACAAGCCGGCTATCATGCAGACAGACCCAGTACCGGCTTCGATAAATTCTATCGATTCAGGTTGGTGAACTACGTTCGTGTTATAGCTTAAATACGAGGTTTTTCTACTCTAAAACTACTCTGATCTGCATATGGAAAAAAGGAACCAGATTAGCGCATAATTTTTTTAACCAGAAAGATTTGTATCTACAGATTGCTAAAATCGACATCGTAGGCGTACCGCCATTAACGCCAACCATATACCTTAGTAATTTTCCTCTATTTTGGATTTCTATTCACTCAAGAATCATCTGTTCGCGAATCGTTCTGTGATGCGGTCACTGCGTCACCGATGTCCACCGAACCCCACAACGCTATTCTATTCTCCTCCAACATAACCGCAAACGTATTGATCGCTATGGAACGTGACGGCATTGACGCTGGAACCGGTCACCAGCATCGCGATCAGCCATCGCGGGAGAAGCGTTCGCGAGATGATGCCACGAGCGATGTCGGTGCCTAACCCAAATACTTTTTTCTGTCAATCTTACCCATCCACTTCGCGCAGCTTTATAGAGGCTCTCTTGCTTGCGCGTCCGTTCATCAGACGGTGGCCTCAACGATGGCTGCTGCATCACATATTTCTGATAGGCGAACACGCTATCGGACGATTCTCATAGAGTGATAAAGCACTAGTTCTGCTATCTTCTTTACTAACGGCCATTTCGAGTAAGGACGCCAAAGTTGTAAATTAATGTTGAGCTATCGATTTGCCATTGCGATACGGTATTTGGGTCGATTTCCTTTTGCTAGCCCGGACTAGTTTTTTAGAAACGGTATTCATGTACGAGACGGTACGATAGGTCGGTAATGAACTAAGAGGAAACGAGTCGCGTACGTATGGTTAGTGGATCGCGCAAGAGCTGCTGAAACGATTGCTTGCCAGCCAACTGCAGACTTCTGATCAGTTTTGGATATCGGATCAAAATGGCGTAGGACGGGGTCACGAGAAGACGGACCCACAAAGAAGATATAAGCAAAAAATCAAACGTGAAGACGCAAAAATGCTCTTAGAATTCAGCCGTATTTAGCTGATACGAGGCTTAACTAACTAACAGAAACTAACGCGACGTTTGATAGAAGTCATCTTCGAACCGATTTCGACGCCAGTAGTCAAAGTGGTACCATGGGATTTTGGACGTGCTTGACGCTTGAAAGCTGCTGTGAAAAGTACGACTTTAAGTGTTCCATTAATTGTGCTACAGATATTTAGTAATGCTAAATCGGATAGTGGGTGTGAAGATTTTTTTGCTGATAAGTGTATATGACCGAATAAAACTATGATTATGTATGCTTGATAAAGAACTAAGTTGTTATCTGAGGATACGTGACATTAGTATTTTTTATTGTACTGTAAAGTAGTGTTAATTGAAAATTTTTACAAACCAGATAACTTGTTAACTTGGCTAAAATACAGAATTCGAGAGCGAGTCCGAAACAGATAAGCTTGCACTATAACAGCATTGGCCAGTAAAAACTGTTACTCCGCACCCTAAATAAAGCAAACAAATAAATTAACTAGTGACGTTAGCTTCATTAAGTTACCTATGAATACCTTGCATGTATCAAACAACACATGCAGCAGAACGAGACATTCTGCCTGCATGAAATTTCATAGTAAATGTACGATTACTCTCGTATTTACTTATATAAGTACGTTTTTTGCATTGTCGTAGTAGAACTATACCGTCACTATCGGTGGCCCGACCTATCCGCACTCTACCATCTCGACCATTCAGAGTCTTCTCTAAACGTAGCTTCCAGCAACGCTAAGCACTGCTCACATACACAAACTGCACGCGTGACTTTCATTAACAACAGCGCTCCGTGCGTATGTGATTTATCTGGAGTGTATATCTAGCCCGCTTCCCCTTAGCCCATCTTTCTTTCGATTACATTCAACGTCTATCCTACCAGCGTCTGTCATTCAGCCGCGCGCTTGTACCCACAGTTTCCGTTCAATGTTACAACGGCCCCCACCATCGGACCGTTACCAGGGGACATTATGCAAGAGGTCCACCTCAAACGCGGCCTGCCACCCACGGGGTGAGCCTGTGGACGCGTGGTCCTGTTGCTGCGTAGTTTACTGAATCGTACGCGGAAAGCTTATTTAGACCTAATAGGAAACGTTTACGGTAGCATTACGCAATTAACAACCGTTTTTGGAACGATGTCGTGAAACCGTGCGAGATCAACAACAACATATATAGAGGCAGTCGCAGCAGTGGCCGAGGCCAGTGTTTCTACGTTTTCGACGCTCTTCCCGCACCGGCATGACCTTTCTTACGAGGAAATTAACCGAAAGGTGCCGACAAAGCGCTGGCTAGCGGCACCACACATTAGTCCAAAGTCAAGGGAGCGGTACGCAATTGTGCTCTCGAATATCGTCGTTGTTCTTGTTGTTATTGACTGGCTGGCTGGCGGGACTCACGTTGATATCGTTGACATGCTTTAATGATCAGTTACGGCCTTGCTATGTTATCCTATTTATGGGGGCTAGCCGTAAGAACTCATTGAGCTCCAGCCAGAATAGGATACTTACTTGTGGAGTCCTGCAGGCGACGAGATTAGGACAAGATATCGTCAACATGCAAAAAATTACGAAAATGAGTACCATTTAGATTTTGTTGTTGTACAACAATTGTATACGCTTGAGATAACATTAGACGTGTGTATTACAATACGTGTAGCTCTATTTGGGAATTCAACATACATAATACATGCATACATAGACCGAACATAGAACTAATTAGCCGTAATGGGTCTATGCGCGTGCATTTTTACTATGCAAAGCTGCATTACGGTACGTGTGTATGATTTTCCATTTATCAATTCGCTTATATGTATCTCATCTCGAAAATGAATGATCTTAGACAAACCAGTTAGCCACCTGACGACACCTGATGACGACAACAAAGAAACTAACGGCATGAAAAACAAAATGGTGGTACCCATAGTGGCAGTCGTGAGCTCGCGGATTTGATCTTCCTCTCCATCTCGGTTCCCTTTATCCAAACGTCCCGAAATCTCTACTCGGACAGCGCTGCCCGCTTGTTCACCCAACCTTCTGAGGTCATGGTCATCATGATGGACGCACACCGTGGCGGCGGGCGCTGGAAATCGCATATTAGTTTTATGACATCACAACAATCGTGGCTAGGCCGGCCGGTGAACAGGTGAGGGCGTCGCTCTTGAACTACTTTCGACGCGACGTAAAGTTCAGGCGGCTGTTGCCTGCGTCGTCTGCTAGAACAGCAGCGCCGTAAGTGGCGGTGACTTCATAGCAATGCAACGTCAATAGTATATTGCTATAAGTTGCTTAAACAGAAAACTTCATTAAAAAAAGCATGGCTAGAGATAAAGATGTGGAAAAATATAAGATTTGAGACGACAAAACATGGCGGCCAAATGATATTATATGAGCGGAAAGATATGTACGAAAGACGATTAAACGAGGAATATTTTGGCATAATACTGTGTTAGCTTGAGGGAAAGTTAGCTAAAATTAGGTACAATGCCTTCGCCTTACGGTATGAGCCAGCTAGCCACCTGTCTGACGAAATGCCCGGCGACGGCGATATTAGACATCAAACTCGAAACATGGAGCCACAATGTCTAGTTTCCTCCAGCAGGACAAAAGAAAACATATGTTGTAGAGTTGATGCAGATCTAGAGCCCTTTGGTTGTATTTGCACCAGTTATTTCAATCAACTCAATATGTGTTTGTTGCACCTGGTATCTTGATGACACTGAGACATTGGTATAAAGATAAACATTTTTTTTTTTTTTTTTTCGTTTGCAGGTAAGTAAACTTAAAGCGGGGATTAATGTGATCACACTGGAGAATATCAGCGTAATACCATCAAATGCCAATATCGGTATGTATCTGGGTGCTACACTACAAAGCGACGTCTATAAACGTTATATGTAAAATGGATTTTTTTTTTTGATTTGCCCCCCCCCTTGCATGCTGTCCGTGAGAGCGGTGATTATTTCACCTAAAAAGACATCAGAAGCTGCACCCACAGCCAATGGTCCATCTATCTATTTGGAGCTTTCTTCATTCTAAGATTGAGTACAAATATCCATCAAACAAAATCACGCCCACTCTCACATTAGTTTCCAGGCCGTACTAGGCATTGGGCGCCGCCTAGATTAAAGGTTCCCAAACCGGATCGTAGTCAATATATATAGATGAATCAGATACTTCGCATCCAGTAGTTTATTGAGTCGACCTTTTTTTTCTCTCTATTTCTATAGGCTAGTAGACCACCGCACAGCCCCTATCGGTGTGTGTCTATTGATTCTACGAATTTTGGCGCCGCTACCCGATGAGAACTGGGGAGACACCTCCGTCTGATAAACTCCATACAAACTAGCCGAGTACCTGGTGGTCTTTGTAGGTTAGGCCAAAGTATATAGGCCCCGCAATAGTGGAACATTTCTCCTGGGCGGCGGTCTCTAGCTTGCTTAGACACTCCTACGTCTAACTGGGGTGACTTCGAATCTGAAGCCGGTTAGCGCGACGAGACCCGAAATACAAAGAAAAAAGACTGCACATACAATTCTGAGAGATTGAGTTCGTTTAATCTTCCGTCCTTTGGTGTGGATCCGTGTACTTAAATGTTTGTCTTGTACGAAGGAACGAGCGAATTTGTAATGTCGACTGGCGCATAGTTCGTTGGTAATCTAAGAATCGGATGATAGAGCTTTTGAGCGGCGGGCTCTAACCCGCCAATTATGACATAGAACAGTGCTCAGTTCTAACCTGAAGCAGTTGTTTTAGTCCTATACGTGGCCAAGTGACTGGCGTCGTTCGAGGCTCATCAAGTGTCGACGGCGGCTGCAAAGGGAGGTGACAAGGCCGGCAGTGATTGTAAATCCGAAATGTAAACGGGAATCAACATCGTCACCCACGAACTGTCTAGTCTTCTTCGTTTCAATGCCCTATGCCGACGCTCCACAAATCCATACTCCAAACTGATCGGGAACTACAGCTGCTACTGTTATAAAATGAACAGAACTATATCGAGCTGAATTCAGAGTAAATACTTTGCAACACCCCAGTAAGAAAACAGCTGTTTTTCAAGATATGGTATACATATATATATGTATAATCCCTTCAACACAAATCTATATATTCAAGAGTGTCTGAGAGCACCCAAATGTATAAGTTTGTATATGTATTATGGGTATCTACAGTTTACAGTACAGTTACTTAGGTACGATCTGAACAAAGAGCTGCTGATGCCGTTATTGTTTTCTCGATGGTGGCATTGCCGTTATTGACGATAATCATGATGCCGTATTTATAGATTTCGGGCGTATTCGGACAGGGCTGAAGATCAGTTCGGCGGAAGGCAATATTCTTTGGACGCGACGATGGTAGAAACTACTGTTATCGAAATAGGGCAACCACATTGATGGCGGTTGCGTCATAGAACAAGCTGTGCGGTTGCTTCTGAAGTACCTTGCCAAGGGGTTCGAAGAGCTGTCCCAATAACCTCCGATAATAACTTTAGTTTGGGAACCCCTCGTTGCTGAAACTGCGGAAAATCAAGGTGAACAACATTGAGGAACGACCTATGATCGAGGCCTGTTTATAATAGGCCTTTTCGTTCTCTCTGACCCTCTTTTCGTTGTTGTTCGTGCTTCACTGATTGCCCCTGTGTCAAAGTACGAAAGAGCTTTAGGCCAGTAGGTCTTAAGCCGACTAGAAACACACTGACGGTTGATCCAACAGAGGTGGCGACATTTGACGGCTTTGTGCCCTACGAAGCTTTGCATGGTTGGCTTGACCCGTCGTGACCGTTTGAAAATCAAGCGTACATAAAATTTATGAAGAATAAATAAGCGCCTAAAAACAATAACACGTTGACGAGATACGAAAGTTTACAACTCGCCCCCTGAACTCTTATTCAACAGGCTGATACATAAGTTCTCCCTAAGGTCTGCACGAGAGCCATGTCTCCCTCTAAAGTTTGAATAACGCTTTTGTGGTTTAAATCATTTGTCCAAAATACATGATACATATTGCGCCCATATAAGATAACGATATTAGTTGTAGTGGTCAATGGAAAACAAGAGGAACGAAAGTTTAATCTAATCCCTGGGCGAAGATTGTTAACAGGTACTCTATTGTAAAGTCCAATATAAAATAAAGAAGTAAGGCATTACAGTGAACAAGATACTTAAGAACGTTTTTAGCATAGAAGGTCCTGTTCGATATGTTTGCACCTGGAGGCAATCCTGCTTTCGTAGTGCGCTATACGCCTAGACCAGCGAACCCCGTCCTTGATGAACAGATGGTTTTGCAGGGCAGCTTTGAAAAATTCGCTGAATCCTAATACCATCATATATATGATTCTATACGAAATTTAATTCAAACGAACAATTTATGTCCGTTTTGAACTAAGTGCTTTATGGAAACCTGCTAAGCCATAAAATTATCAGCCTGTATCAAGAAAAAGTAGGATGATTGACTATCGTTTGTTGTTACACTATGCGCAACGTATTAAATACAGTACTATCCAGGCTTGACTCCATCCGCCGATATCATACTGGATGTTGGTTTTATAATAGTTTGATATACTCTCTTGCTATGAGCTGTGTCGTATTTCTCTCGTTACTTTCCGTCCCATCAACCCTGCCAATGCTATTCACCAACCTTCTGAGTGTCTTTCTCTACGAACCCCTCTTTTCACACACCCTCTCTCTCCCCTCTCTGTCTCTAACCCAAAGACAACTGTGAGTTGTGTAGCTATCAATTCGTCGCTATTCATTTTAGAGCACCAGAGCTCCGCCTTTTCAGCAGAGCCTTCTCAGAGGCGGTTTCTGCGTGATCCGACGAACCTCTGCCATGTTAACGCCGTTACCACTATCTTAACTGGCTGGGCATGTGTACCCGTTTGCGCACCTTCTGATTCGTGTTGGTCATCGTCACCAGTTCGCAACCACCATCTTAACCCATCGCAGGCCACAACTGTACATGCTGACCAGCGCCCATGTGCGAGTTAGGCCGCAGGACAGACGCCGCTACCCGTTAGCAGGGGTGGCACCGGCTGTCCCTGACTACTTCTGCTGCCTTCACCGCCAGTGGTGACGCTCTCTATAAACGAGGGATCATTTCTTCATAAACAGTAATCCCGGTTGGCCGGCGTGTAAGCTCCCCTCCATGGCGGTTTCAGACGCGAGGGCAGGCGCCAACCCCAGTAGGAGCAGAGGTAGCCGCGAGCATCGTTTGCGTATGTGTCCTTCTGTGTCCGCAATAGTCTCTGCCAGCCACTGGCTACCGGTTATAACAGTGCCAGTGGTCAGAGCCGTAATAGTTATAGTAGTCCTATCCCGATGCGTCGAGTCGACGCTCGCTGTTCAGTAACCGCTGATGGTGAACTGCAGCTAGTGGAACGGTCGTCCTCCCTTGCTTCCTTCGCGATTTCTTTCTGTAGCATCGTCTCTTTTTCTATCTATGGCCACAACTTCGCCTGCTCTTTCCTCGTATCTCTCTACGGACATACTCTCCCCATTATCTTTGGAGCTCCTCTGTCTATTTCGCATTGCTTCTATTGTAGATCCTCTCCGACCCAATGGACGTGGAAGGAGGTGTGGCTAGAACGTTTACTAAAGGATTTCGGGAGAGGGGCAAAAGGCGGATAAGAAACAGCACACGGCGAACTGGATCACATCAGGGGACGATGTAATGGGCCCAAGGTTAGTCGACGTGTTTATTTTATATTTTAAAACATATGCTGGCCTCGCTTTCCCTCTATCTCATTTTCTGCTCTGTTTGGGATTTGACCGCCGCAGCCGCTTATGGCCTCCAACGGGGGCTGAGAACGAGAAAAAGTGAGGGGTAAACAAGGCAGGATACCAATGCTGTCGAGACGGGAGGGTAAAAAAGGCAGCCGCTCTAAAGCTAGGTGGGGTCACTCGCAAGGGAAGCATGTGGATGAACGCCTAACACATCTACAACTGGAGCCTCCGCTCAGGATGCAATCGGGAACGAGGGGAAATGATCAAATCCTCCGACCTGGTCATTCGTCTTGCTCCTCCCTTTTCGGGGTGATGTTAAATGCGATGTAGCCAAGACGTGCGCTTACAGACGAAACGCAGGAAAAAACCGCAGAATACCAAGACACCACCGGCGAAGTGGAGAAGGATCCGAAGCATACGACTATTGTGCATGAAAGTGAGGTTCACCTTGCTTACCTATAATGGACTTGCAATTTAGTGAAGAGAACGCAAAAAGGCTCGCCCAACTCTATCGCTTAACATAGGAAAAATTATTCAGATAGCAAAAATATGCTTCTAATTATAGTCAAAAAGTAATGTGTTTGTTAATTGAATTTGGGAGCACCTGCTAAGGCGGTCCATATCGAAGACCAGGCGAACACAACAGCGCAGTCTGTCTTGTATTAGAAGAAGCTGGCCGTTTGAACCAGCCACGTTTAACGGGCACTACCAGATGTGAAAACTCAAAACATTCATTGTAGATAAGTAATTTAGTATATAATAAGTAACAGGTGCCAACTTGATATATAACTAATTTAATAAATTATGCCAGAAGTAATCAGCTGGCTGAGACAGCTCGAACTGGTTTCTAATGGCAGTTTTTTGTATGTGTATATATATATATATATACACACACTATATTCTCTAGGTAAACGTCCATAATCAATACATATGTTGTATGGTCAAACACCATTCGATGACCAAGGTTTGTACGTAGTGTTTCATTTTAAACATCACTATACTTCCTAATTGTGGGCATTTAAGGCAATATTTTAGGTGCATTGCCCTATTGTACTTTGAAAGACAAAAATCTTCAGGTAATCATATGTGCAATACGGCTGTTTTGAAGCGTATATTTACAGACCTGTCTTGCGAATCTCTTGCCGCGCCGCGAGCTGTCTCCGTTGTTGTAGTAGACAAGTTTGTTCGAAGAAAATTTCCACTCACCTAATGCGTTTTATACCTTTATGCATATATATATGCACGATTGTCATCATGTTTATAAGGTAAATCTATTTGTGCGCGTGCGTGCGTGCGTGCGTGCATTGTTTGCTACTGCATGCCAATTATACATTTTTTTTTATTGCTATCTGGCGCATCAGCCGTTTGTCGGCTGTCTTTGTCTGTAGCACAAACATTTCGGGTATGTATGTATGTATGTAGCAAACGTTCGTACGCGTGCAAGTTCGCCCCTATAATGTCGTAAAAATTACAACTCTTAAGGGAGTTGATCATTTTTTTTTATTAGCAATCTCACTGCTTCAAGCTTCTGTCCGTGCAGCATAGGGGATTAAAACAGATCAATAGTCCTCGTTGAAATCCAGCTACTGTGCATCGTACAGCTATGTGCTCGTTCAATTGTTAGAGATCTCAGGCGTTGGTCTTTTTCGCTGGTAGTTTTCAGGCGTTCCAAAAGAGTGACTTTTCACCTTAGTTTACTGTTTGACAGAGTGGGCCAGCATTACTGCCCGTCGTTGTGTTGTTTGTAACATGGCCGTTGCTCGCCGTTGATTTGCTAGCACGGCCTGTGTATGGCCTGTATTCAAAATGCATTTCAGGAAGTTTGTACCACTTCTTCCCCGCTCTAGGGTCTTTCTTTCGCTTTTAGAGACGTGATTCCTATTGTTTCCCAGCTCTCTCTGCGGTCTATAGAACCTTGCTGATGTTGTCCAAGCTTTCGACCGACCGCGCAGACCCGCTGGTCAAGAGAAGCTTCGACCGAGATCGGTTTCCATAGTTAAGGAGCTCAATGCCTATGATACGGGGGCGGACGTCGACCAGTTCGAACGTTACAGGAGAATATGCTCTCCTGTAACGTTCGAACGCTCCTCAGAGAACACAGCTCTCTGAGGACGAGCAAGAACCCATCGTCCTGCTCCGAGTGGTTCCTCTGTCGCAATGCGATTCTAGGCTACCCTGTTTTGCTTACCAGTGATATCTACCTGGGTGTCGATGTTGGCCAGCAACATTTGTAGCTGTAGACCACTTTACTGTTAATATCTTTGCAGTTGGTCGGTTATATCGGAGCTAAAGCAGACTCTGGCAAAGCTTCGCCCAATCGGGACGGAGGGGCAGAGGTAACCCAGGCGCTGTTCTAGGTTACTGGGTCGAAACCGTTAGTCACATAGGGCGCAAATAAATTCAGAGGATCTTTCAATGTGTTTTATTGTCGGCGATTTTCGTGAAGCGAATGAAACTCGATTGGGATTTGTAACGAGGATCTGCTAAGTGTACAACTGTGTTTTCAATCAGGGACTCAGTGCTCAGGGTAAAACGAATGACGTTTTGAAAATAAAGCAAAAACAAGCAACAAATAATGGAAATGTTGTCATCTGGATTCGTAGTACGCTTCTAAAATTTAAAATTTTGTAATCTACAAGGCGGCTAACAAGGAATCATATGGATAACGAATGGGTAAGAAACCTTAGCTACACGTTTATGTTTTCGATGTCACACTTTACGAAAGCCTTCACTTGAGACAAAGGGAAAACATTTAGGGAACTCAAATACTGGTGAGGAATCAAAATGTCGTGTACTTGTAAGAATTCTAACCACATCTATTTTAGTTATTGTATAAGCTGCTATTCTCGACGGGTAAACACAGTGACTAACAGATCATAAATAGAAAATCTTCAAGTGAGGACTGTCGCCTAGCTTCAATTACATTAAATTGTACTTTGGAAATATGGAGTCCGATGGGCCCTTTCGAAACTCAGTAACTAACAATATACACTGTGTTTTTTAAGCCAAGTATAATGAAAATTATCTTTGTATAGGCAGCCATTCCTAACTAAGTGTTCCAGTGCATTTGCCTCTCAGACCTGTATGGTTTTTAACTAACTGTTTATACAGGCGGTGGCGGTAGGTGGATGGTCAACACTAACTAGTAATGAAGCTTTTGGTGCTGGCTCATCGACTTTCTATTGACTTTTGATGTTGCGATAAAGAGTTTTCTTCGAATTTCGCGTTCAATACGCTCAGACTATCATCGCGGATGTTGTCGGTATCCGTGAACCACGCGATCTTCCATGCACGCTTCGTTCTCTTTTATTTTTCCATAAAATCAGTTTATTCCGGTTAGAGGGGATTGGCGAAGCAACCTTGAACTCTGTCTGAAGACGGCCATCCACTGCGCTGCAGAGGATCCCAGATCGCCTTCGTCTTGTTGTTGTAAGCTGCTATTCCGTGCATGCGCCGCGCTTTCTGAGAAGTACTCGTCCCGCCCGTCTCTGGCAGCCCCCCTCCTACAAAACAGCCCTGAAGCCTCATCGAATGCGTCAAACAACGGCGCTCTTCCTCTGTCGAGTATGTGGCAATTTTTACAACTCCCAACTGACCGTTCCGATCCGCCCCGATTCCGATGCGCTTTGAGTACGACAAGCGGACAACGTGGCGATGGCCGTGGTCGGATCAAGCTTTATCCCTTGTGCCACTGGCGTCGGACAAGACAGCCGGGCAAGTGAATTTTTCTGCAGATACCTTTGCCGAACCAGTGTCTGTCTGTCTTCTACTGCAGGCCATAGTATGTTTTGCCATCACAGGGCTTCCCTGGAATGGATGACTTACGGCTGTCCAGCTTCCACCGCCGATTTGTAGAATATATATACATATGTATGTGTTGAGTGCGTATAACACGCCGGGTTAAAATGACAACGAAACCTGCCTATGATTTGTAAATCTTGTCCTCGATTGTCGCTGGGTTAATCGACTTCATCAAGATTCGAATTCCTTCAAAAACCGCAGGATACATCAGATCTTGCACCATTTTGACCCTATTGTATCGGTCTTTTCTTGGACAGCTGAATACATATTTTAGCCTATGCTGCTGAGCTTCAGTATTAACACTTTACAGTTTTCCCCCACCGTCGAAGAATGTATTACTTTCTCATGATAGTTACTTACGAAAACAGACCATCTCCTATAATTTCATCCTCACAGTGCTCCTGTTCTAACCTCCTGCGTAAACGAACGACGACTTCGCTACCTCACGCAAATTTGCCACCATGAAGTAAAAGTTTTTGCAGAGTCATCTTTCTGTCGGCGTGAAGCGTTCCCTTCTATATGCAGTAGCCATCCTCTATCTCTTCAAGTGGTCCCCTAGGAATGGCTGCTTATTCAAGTCGAGCCGGAGTGAAGATCTGCAAGAACAGAGACTGGGTTAAAACGAGAGGGACTTCCAAGCAGCGTTCGTGGTGTTCCTTTAGTCGACGGGCCGCAGAATATCTCTCTGTATGCTCTGTGTAGATAGGCCGCGCTTTGTATTCAACTAACTGAACGGAGACAGCCAGGGGTAGACACCAGGAACAGCTAGCGGTCGGCAACGTCCCAAATTGCTTGGCTAACGCTTCTTGAGATGAGTGTTGAGGTGCTTGCAGAGACCTCTGCGTCTGTGACCGCCACTGCCCACTCCAGTTTCCAGCACAAGTCTTCAGTATAACGCATTTGGAAGCAAGAGCTCGCCAGTGACTTTCGTGGTGACCACCACCCTTGTCACTAATGCAGTGCAGCAGTACGTTGACTCGGCCGCTTCTGTGGCATTTGCTACTGCTACCATTCTTCGCATGATTTTGCCTCCCCCTGTCGCCTTTATTCCCGTTACCGATTTCCCAGGCAACCCGTCCCTCCCGCTGCTGTTGTTGCCGCTATCCACTGATAGATCTCCCATGAGTCGGATGAACTCACGCCGGAAACGTTGGTCCACGAGCCATGCGATTGACCCTGGTTGGCAGTCGGCACCCGTAAACTATAAATTCCTCCACACGCCCAGACGGGTCAGCACAGTTTGTACCAGCAGCAGTAGCGGCAGAGAGAGCTAAAGGTCGAAAAGCAGCGCACAAAAACCGGGAACCAAATCTGCTCCTGGTGACAGGCCGAGCAGCAGAGCCGAGGCTAGGGCCAGGAGCCCCGCGTGTCTGACGCGGCTGCAAGGGTCTAGGAGAAATACTAGTACAAGCAAACGAAATATGGAGAGCGACGAACACATGAAAGTAGAAAAAAAAACGTGCGTATTGAGTATTGGAAGCACCGAGTGAAATTGTCGCTTTGCTGGGGCTTGGAGCACGTCTAGTTCTTCGGTGAGTGGGTACCGCGCGGAGTGGGAAAGGGGCGCAGAGGGAGAAGGAGGGGCGTGGGAATATTGTCGCCTTAGCTGCTCCTGTTTTCGGAGTCTTCTTCACAATCTGACGACTCGTTCGCGTACGGCTAAGACGAGAAAAGGAACATAAACACGAGAAAAAACCGGTAGAAAATGTAGAGGACAAAACAGAAAGAGAGAGAAAGGGGCTGCAGAATAAGTACGACTAGGCGCGCTGTTGCATTTAAATTGCTCTACTTTCATTGAAGCGGGGGCCGTGGAGGTATACGGAAAAGTGCGCGGACCAATAGCCTACGAGAATCAAAGGAATGAGTTTGAAAATAAACCGGCGAAGATCTGCGAGAAACTCTAGGAAGAAAGGATATCTGGTTTACGGCGTTTGTACGTGAAATTGTAGTTGAACGATATATTGGTAAGACATACAGGGGGGATGCTCCTGTTTTTGGTGCCTTTTGTCTGATACTTAAGCTGTTAGCCATCACTTCAGACAGGGATTCTCTTATACTTATTGTATAACTAGTGTTCTGAGGTTAAAGCGTGGTTTTCATCCTTTTCAAGAAAAATTGTGTACTACGAAGATTGTACCGAACGACAGGTGGAGCCAAACGACGCCGAGCTGGCCTAACCTAACACAATCATAAACGACAACAACAGAGGCGACGACGACAACAACCACGTCAACAAACAAAAAAAAGGTATCATAATTTCTATGTGCTTTACAGTAATGCGTACACATGCGTGCCGACGACACACGCTCGTTACGGGCTCACGCTCCTCGCTTTATATCTCGGTCATTTTTTGTCTCTTGGCTGTGCTAACTGGCGTCTTCCCCTCGGCTCTATCATGATTTTCTGTATGCCGTTTAGCTTTTAGGCAGATGATGATGGTGACGACGACGACGATGCGAAACAAAGGCGCCACCCGCCACGAACATTAATACGAAACGTGCTTGGGGCACCAGCGCGGCCCGTTCTAGACAATAAGTAGAGGAGCGTCGCGTTGTTAACCGCGGTAATGTGTAGGCCGAAGGGCGGCCATGACGCAGGTAGCGTGCGTCCTGTAACACGGTGCCACCGTGCGCGTGGCAACGTAAATCTAGAAAAAAGCAACAGCGAAACTAAAACAAGAATGAGATTGGAGGTGTGAGAGACCGAGAGACCACAGAGAACCTATAAAAATAGAAAGAACCAGAAACCGAGAAAATTGATAGAAATAAACACAGGAGCGGAGGTAACGAGTAAAAACAAGACCGCAAAAAAAAATAACGAGATGCAAGAAGTAGGCGGGGCCAACATAATATGACAGGGCGGCAGCGTTTGAAGAACAGTTAGCTTCCAGCTGGAAGCTAATAGAAGGGTCTGATTACGCTGGGGTTGACCATGAGATCAGTTCGAGAATTCGCCGCTGTATGCCGGTGCGGGGCTGGTTGATAAGGGTGGGAAATGGGGTAGAGTACATGGATTCAGATGGACTTGACGATCCTTCGAAACTGCATCAAGGATCGTCCAATTTACCGTACAGATATACACGTAATCTGACATTGTGTGTTCGTTTAGATAGATTTAGGCTGTGCCACCTTTTTTTGGTGCAATCCTGCTTACTTCTCCGCTACTACTATACGTAACCCGCCTGCTTCCGATTCGTTCGACCTCGTTATGAGATGCGTCGCGTCGTGGTCATTCTCTTTGTTTAGTCTCTTCTCGTTCCCTTTCTTAGTCCTGATGTACTGCTGCTTCATCCTACGCACTCCCCTCTCTGTTGCCCGCCACCTCCAGCACGCTTCTGCCCCTATCGTGTAGATTCTCAGTTGCTTTTGTCTTGGCCTTTTTTCACCAAGTAGTTAGAGATTAGGTTGGCTAGGTTTGGTTTCTCCACAGAGAAACGGCACAGGAAGGAGGTTGGCAATGTGAACTAATCGACTACCGAGCCTAGTTTACTTTGCCTTGGCTAAAGTCAACGGCACTTTTGAAATTAGCCTGCCCTTCTTTTTCTGTGCGTCCCATCGTTCCCCCTCGATTCTACCTTAATCTTACCGTGCGTGCCTACTCGCGGCACCAGTCTACCCTCACGTAATCGTTGTACCGTTCTTCCACCACCACTACTACCATTTCCGACCCAGAGCGAACTGCCAGTTTCCACACAGATTCCGGCGCTTGATCGTATATAGACAGCAGTCCGTACACATGCCAACGTAAGCAGCAATATCTAACTAGTCTAAGCAGCGTTCCACGTTGAACCCTCGCCAAACTCAATCTGAGTCCCGCGCTTTCCAGTTCTGTCGGAGCCGAGAATGAGACTTGGGAAAATGGCTTGTGGACAATACGATGATGTAGGATAGAATACGTAGGCGAGCAAACTAATAAGCGACGATATAGTACGAAACGTACAAGAATAGAGATAGGTACACGCCGTCCACTGACCGGTTCCATAGGAACGGCCGAATCCAGTAGGTGCCGATGTGACTAAGTAGAAGGGTAGACAGGGAGGCAAACACACAGGCATCCTAGATGCTTTACCTTCAGCTTGCTTCACGTAGCAGCAAATAGCAATAGGCAAGAAGCGATCCTTAGTGCGCGGTTGAGTGGTGGCTAGAGCAAAGCGAATGTCGAGAATGGCGAAGCTATTCGATCGCTTGGGCAGAGGGTTTGGCGTTCGCAGCATAGTAAACCGGCGGCGGTCGGTCGAGGATAGTCTTGCAGTCCTCCCTGCCGGCCCCTTTGTTCCTACACGTAGGAACAGAGGCATCGACGCTTAGTGTAAAGAAGTTTTAGGATACCCGTAAGCCAAGGCGCGGCTGAAGGCATGCTCGTAAGGTTTTCGCTTGAGAAGGCGTCGTGTTCATGAGGATTAGGAATTTAGGAGGTTTCGGAAAGCAGGGCGTGCAACGGCATTAAGCGTACAACGAGTACCAAAGTCAGCTGCGAGGCAACGAACTTGCAAAGGGACGCTAGTCATGTACCGGCACGAGGGCGATGCCTGCGTCTACGTTACAGTCGCATAGTCGTAGCTATCCCTTTGTAGGAGCAGCGACACCGCTGGCAACCGACTCCTGCGTAGTTTCTCGATAGAGAAGAACGATGTAACGACCGTAAATTACGCTAACGCGTGGACGACCGCCATTGCTGCCTCCGCCGCCGCCGGTCCACGATAGGCGTATCTGAGTGGGCGAGCTTCAAGTGAAGTACAGGAGTGTCCGTTGTTGGTTTGTTACTTGGCTTCGCTGTATTATAGAAAGGACAGAAGCGGCAGACGGCTCTCAGCCTTTTTTTTTTCGTTTGCACACTTGTTTTGTACGACGGTGCGTCTGTGGGTGCATTTAATTTAGGAGTGGTAACGGCTTCAGAAATGCGAAGCGTCCCAATTACGGCTCGGTCTGCTAACGCAAGGAAGAGTGTTGTACACAGAACGTCGCTTAAGTTGATGTTGAGAAAAGCCTTCTTACCCTGTCTCATAGATACTTACACAAGTAATCGTGCCGCTAGTAGCGGGCCCTAGATACTTGCTTGTATTCAGGTCTGCTTGTCAACCACATATCACTGGTGATATATTAATATGCGAAATGATCTAAGTAACATAACAAAGTTAGTGATGGGCCATAGATGCTCCGTCGAACACCGTCATGGCGTGATGCGCAGCTCGCGGGTCGATGGGAAGAGTGACCTAGGGACCTGTAGCAGGCCGCGATATTTTACAAATTCGATTGCATTATTGGCATGTCACTTTAAAAGAAAGAGAGGGATTTCCTGCATCCGAAGTGCAACCGCAAATGCTGAAAAAAAGAAGCTTTTTTTTTCGTTTATGGGCGTTTTATGTTTTGTCGATTGAAAGCAAAGGGGAAAAACAATATGTGCAATACATTGTCCTGCTTATCTGCTAGTGTGGGTAATCAAGCTTAATCCACAGTGTTATGTCACAAACGCTACTTTCGAATAAGTAGTCACACACTGATGGGTTTTATCAACATATGCGATCTTCCAATAGGTAATTTTATGTAGCTGAACTTCGTTTGCTTAGACAAATCCCGAGTGCAGTTGACATTTTGGTAATGAAAATATAGTAGAACGAAACAGTCAAACCAATCTATACAAAGCTTTCCTCCATTATACAAATATTTATTTAATCTATTTATATAGTTTGTAGGGGTTAGGACAAAGAGTGCTGTACGTTACGTTGCAGGGAGACATTACGATTGGGCGCACTTCGCCGTAAGCTGCAGATGTTTCAACATTCGTGCCTTAGTCCTTTCTTTTTGTAGACTTATGTGTAACTTACATCAATTAATTTTGGTATTAAACAATGTTCATTTTATGATCATAGTTAACTAATGTTGAGATAATTTTTAAATCAAAATAGAACGTTCCAGTGAGGCAGTACCTTCACCCGTAGAAGTGAACATCTACGAGAAGTTGGAACGAAGTAATTTTAGCTCTGCGATAGCAACAATTCAGTAATAGTCGCAACCGTGACTCCTTCAAATGCATTTGTTGCCTAGAGTTAACTCTGACCATCCTCTTCAAGAGCTATGTCTTATTACATGACATCCTCTATACACACAGTATTGCAGCAGTCGGCTTTTTCGCAAGTTGACAAAAAGTTTACTTACAAAAAGAAGCCCGAAGAGGCGTAGCTATCCCTCGTACTCCTAACGATTAAGAAGTAGGCATCTAACATACGCTTCTCCGCGAGCAGCGCTTCAAGGGGTCGCAAGAAGCCAAATTTGCATGAAATTCTCGTTGACGCCTCGTCCAGCGGCTTCGACCCCATTCGCCGCAACCGACTTCCTTGGTCCTTTGAAAAAGCAGCTCGAATCGCGTCAAGCGGAGTCTGACGCGTCCTCTTTCAACATAGCGGAGCCAGTCGAGTGCCCCTGCAATGCTCCGCTGTGTAAGTGCGGCCAGCCGTTTGTGGAAGCTAGGTTCCGAGTGAGAAGCTCAGGGGAGGCGGCATAGAGGGTCAGGGGCATTAGGGTCCGAAGCGGGGGCGGACCAATTCTTGTGGGCATCCTTAGCTAACAGCTGGCCCGTGGATGGAAAATATTCACCTTCAAGAAGGGAATCGCTGCCGACTCACACGTAATCGAGCATATGTAGCTAATACTCCATCAAGTTCTCAGATCTCTCGAGTCCCTCACGAGCATTATCACATATGTCACGGGAAACGTAGGAGGGCGGAAAGGAAATACGGCAGCGGCACAAGCCGTATGGTCAAACCAAATTTGACAATGAAATAAAACTAACAAGAGATATCTCCTATACGTCTCAATTGAGGCACATCTATGCGAATTAATTTTTAGGTTGGACTACCGAGGCTTCTATATCGTGGACCAGATGTCCGACTTTTAAAACGTGCAGTCGGTGCTACGAAAGTGAAGAGTTCCTTTCAAAAGTATGCTGAAAGCTACTTTTACAATATATTAATTAAGGTGGTTAAAACGTTAGCCATTAATAAAGAACCTGTTAGTTTTATTCTGTACGAGTCGCGATTGCTTGCGCATTTTCCATTACTCCGAAAAGTCACTGGTTTTAATGATGAGTCCATTGTACACCTAATCGATCGTACTTCACATGTTGCGCCGCTGGCTTCTAGGATAACTGCGTACGAGTCCTTCGAATCCAGTAGCAAGTACGTGTCGAGCCTGATTACAGGACGCTGCAAAACAATCAATACCTAACGCTGGCAGAAGCGTTAACCACGCTGTTCCATACTGATTTATTAACACCACAAGCGTGTTAATCGCCATTAACGAGGCAGCTTACTAGGTCCCTCACTAGATCACCACTTTATGCAACATCTGCTTAAAGATATATAGTTACTCTGACCGGGTTGTCCGTTAGCAAGGCGAATGGCGACCACGTTCCTCGCACGTCCTGAATAGCTGCTAAATGGGACACGTGGGGCTATAGTTATGATATGGGACTGTGACATGTAGTATCTCACTACATTGCCAACTCCTTTCTAGCCAATGCTAAATAAGCCTTCCTTCAGTGTGTCACCGAACTCTGCGGGGCGGGGAGTGGGGGTAGGGGAATTGAGCACTACTGAACTCGCGGGGTTCTGTGTCCTCTTGGTGAATGCGCCATAAGATACCAACATCAATAATGCAAAAGGGTGACACCATCGATGGCAACGTGCTAAGCGATGACCATGTGAACCGGAGCACCCGGAGCGTAAATCTCAAGGGCTTAGCCTGATTTCTTTCGGCCTACCGCTGGTCATTGCTATTGATGGTTGACTTTTGCTATCCTATATTGGAGATAGCACATCGATGCATTATAGGTATACATGTAACGCTAGTCGTTACACGTTGAATTTCCCTATCGTACGAGCAGCACTATCAACAACTATTGGTCTATCGTTGTCTCATTTGATGACAATGTGCGTTTCACGCAGTGATCTATACTTTGTCCAGGGCTGAGTTCAAGCGGGGGAAAGATAATTATGCGATTCGCGTCTCCCGTCCATTACATACATACATACTCCGTTCGGCAACACATAATATTGTTTACTACCCCAAAACGAGAGATTCATTTGATTGTGTGCTAACTAGTATCAATGCAACCTAGCAAGGGACTATATAAGTCGTTATAGCTTGCGACAGGCGCTGAGAAGCACGCTGATATTTACCGAGCAGTAGGCGTTTGTGTGTCTATGCGGCACGCTATACCCACGCACGGGTGGGCGCA
>NW_019215212.1:0-21236 GCF_002532875.2 Varroa jacobsoni | reverse complement strand
CATCAGAATAGAACAATCTGGACAGGAAGCTTCTCGAATGTCGTGAAGGTAATATAGCTGGGGAAAAAGCAGGAGTTCGTTTAGACTACTGAGAAAAAAACTGCGAAAGAGAACTCAAATTAGTCTCTAAAAGAGATGTGTACACACCCAAGTTCCAAATAGAGAAAGACTTAATGAATTCGATGCACGGGAACAATTAGAAGCTATGATTTTATAATTAATTTTTCGACAAGTCGCAGCCAGACGATACGTAAGCTATAGATACTATTTCTGTACGGCGAAGTTCCTTTATGTAAAGGGCTGACATTACAAATTAGCAATTTCGTTAGCTCAATTTTCTTATTATACGTAATTATCTGTAAGTAGCAGGTAAATATATATACGCAGAAAAACTATATATGGTTAATTTCTATAATGCAGCGTCACAAATTTTGAACGCTGGAGAAGCATGGATTATGTTATTACTAATCATGTCCGTGAGTACTCTTCAACGCACGCGTATTTACGTCTCTAGGATATTTTGATGAGTTGTGCCATTTTCATTTTGGAGCTGAAACCTTCCCAGTCAGAAATATGTGCACATATATGAATATATGCCACCAAGACTAGTACATATTTTATACTAGCGTATTTTGCTATCTTTCAGCGTGCTAAGAGTTGCCGGGTGATTGATGGATTGGTACCCGATGTACCTCATGATATTACAGTTCAGAGCGCTTATAGACCAACTACTTGTTAGAGGTATGAGTTCTAATTCTATAACATTATTTATTTCAATAATGACTTAAAGTTAACTCGGAAATTCTACTCACGGTGACCTATGGTTCTGAAAAGCGCAAATTTGTTACCAGTCCGTCGGTTTTAGAAACTTTTTTTATGGGTCAAACTATTACTACAAAATAAAAAAACCTTTGCTACAACGGAGCATTTCGAAAGTTTTGCATATATTATTATTAAAATTATCTAAAAGATCCGATAATTAAGAGTATCACAACCGAGATCAACAGCCACATTTAGCCTGTTAGTTCTACAGTCAAGTATTTTTATTAGTATCGTACACATATAACGTTTTCGTTACTTCGTTCTACAACTTATAATGAAATAAGATAAAATATGGATTTTGTTATTTTCTTTGGAAAAAATCTTATGATTAAATTATTTCCTATCTTGAAGTGTCTGATGCATGCATCGCTGGCTTTCTCCATACATGGTCTTCTCCAATGAAATATTATCAATTTAACTCATTTCCTATTAATCTCCTTCATTCAGCCCATAGTGTTATCACGGATTTCCTACGCCCACACAAACTCTTCATCACGCAATTATCGCTTGATACCTCGAGATTTACAGCAGTTGTGTATTTACTTCACTCTAACTACTTCGTGATACGTCTCTGCGGTTCGTTTCGTTCGTCTCTCTTGCCGGCTCTTCCACTTTGAAAAATTCAGCAACGAGTGAGACTCGCAAGAACTCGACCCACTGTAGATACAGAACAATAGTAGCTCTGTGTTTTCGACCTTGGTCGTATGCTTCTGCTCATGCCTGCCTTGTTGATTTACAATGAACGAAAATCTACTATGTATACAAACCTTCAATCGTTATTTTCTGCTCCCGCGTTCGAGTCGATCGGGATCCACCTACTTCCTGCTAATGTGGCAGTGGATGAAAAATTAAACGAATGGCAGGCGTCTGCAGTAACGGCTTGACGCTTAGCGGCTGACTTGTCCTCTGCATCCGCCGCGGCGGTTTCTCCTTTAACGAAAAAAAAAGCTTATAAAAATAGAGGTTAATGCAAGAGTCGGGCACAAGAATTCTCCCTCTTGCTTTTTTGTCAGCGCCTGCTGCTAGTGCCATCGCCGCCGCTACTGTTGATGTTGAACAATGATCTCTTTCCTGGTGGCTTCTGTTTCTGTTGTGACCAATTCTTTAACTTCAAACAGGATTTAGAGGGAGATATCAGGAAGGCGAGTGTTCTGGCCCAACTGTATTGCTTATCTCCCTTTTGTCGCTCTTGATTCTGATGCGGAGAGGGCCTCGCTGCGCTAGCTGTCGTTGCCAACACTCCTGCTTCTGCTCCTGGAGGTGCCTGTTTGAGAAGGACAAAACGAAAAAGAAGATGTGCTACGACAAAGAGGAATACCCGTGAGGGGTTAGGGTGCTAGAGGTTTGACGGAACGGACTTCGAAAATCCTAATAATCCTCCATATGGTCTGCTCGTTTAAAGTTGTCATGAAGGAAGAGTTAATCTTTCAGAGAAAGAAAAAAGAGAAGTCCTGTTTGCTTGCGTCAAAGCATAGATGCTCACAGAGAGTTTCAGCGGCCGCCGTGCTGGCGAACTCTGAGAGACGCTCAGTTATTTAGTAGCACACTGGACGGTACGGTGTCCTCTATGCTAGTCCTGTTATCATTACTGTTGGTGAAGTGCTTTATCTCCCCATCTTTCTTGCTTTTTCTATTACTATCTTTAGTAGCTGGAGAAACAGAAAATTTTGTTTTTTTAAGGATCTAATCAACTTAACGCCAGGCTGTAGCTGCCCACTCTGCTTCTGCCAGTGTGGTACGGGTATTATGTAAGGGTAAAAAGTCGAAAGTAAAGAAACGCTAAACGGTGGTATACGCTCAGTGAGCCGGCCAGCAACCGAGCGTCACTCGGTACTAGAAAAAACAACCAAAGAAAGGGCGACCATCATGCTGGAAGATCAAGAAGTGAATGTTCCAAAATGCTGTTATGAGCAGAAGTTGACGGGATCGGTAGCCGACGTGTGAAAGAAGAGATTTGGGTCGAAAACAAAAAAATGCGCAGTGTAACATGTGCTCATATATGTATACACCTGTGGGCATTTGTGAGCGGTTACGCTGCTGCCGATGTTACAAGTTGTGAGTTACCAGGAAGATTCTTTTGAAAGAATACTGAACAAGAGATTGTTTTTTGCTTTCGCTCGTTTGGCGCCTAATGCAACAGCAGCCTTTACCTTTAATAATTTCGGCGTTAGTAACGAGGTAAGAGAGAAGAGCGTAGGTGCTGAATGGACAGGCACATTGAATTGAAGTTAGTGAGAGTGATGAATTTGAATTTTGTGTAAAAACAAATAACATTTGCCGATTTTAAGCGTATAATGTACAAGGTGCGACATCCAAATTAGGAATGTTTCTTACGCTTTTTTACTAAGACTGTATCTAAATAAACACAAATATTTCGGTGACGGTTGTTGCATGAACTAAAGCGTTATTCCTGATGGTAGACATAACATAGTAGATTTACGGCCTGAATTCAGGCCGTAAATTGCCTACAGGCTTGTCTCAAGTGTTCTTACTGTAATTATGCGAATACCTGTTTGATACTCGAATGAGCGAGTCGTCCTTGGCAGGTCGAGACTTCTTGGAATCACACCCAATATCGTTCAATACATGGCAATCCAACAGATTCAAATTTGAGTGGTTCAACGTTCATGTACATTCATGCCGGGACATGCATGTTAACTAAGGTGATCAGTCCTATTTTAATTGTCTTGTATAAGCCGGTGCATTATTTTGTTGAAAGCTGGCCTTTCTTCAGATACCCTAACTATCTACGGTTACCGAATGGTTTGTAGAATATGCAAATAGACTTTTTAGTGATGCGTCCACTTTTCTGCAAAAAAATATGGTGGTAGGACCGATACCGCACTTAGGACATGAAATTTGGTTTAAATTGTTTTTCCACATATAATAGGCACATCTGCTGGACCGTGAACAAGCCAGAGCTTATTTCTGGAGCTCACAGTTTGCACCGAAGATGAACGAATTATCATCTTCGGAAAATCGAAGATGAGCTACTGTTTCATTCTTGAGAAAACTGGGTATCAAACAGTACTGCATAGATCTCCTGACCTTATTATTTTCAGAGATAATCTAACTTCTATGGCATATGACGTGTACCTGAAGTTTTCGTAAACAAACCGTAACATCGTACGCTCAGCTTCTTTCTCTTCCTAATCTATACAAAAGGATCATTAGGAGTTAACTTTTGAGCGCTAGCGGCTAACGTTGAAATCCGCGTTGTCTTTTTTCTCTCGTGGACTGTTCTGTTGCGCCATGGTAGAACATCCTCCGACTTCCTCTCCGGCCGCATATAGGTATTTATGACGCGATGGACTATCGATTCAATATGATCTAAAACATTTCTAATCTCGGTGGGGCTTCCTCTAACGTACAGACATTGTGTAATAGCTTGTGTTTGTTCAAATTCCGAAGGCGACGAGTTCATTGCTTTCTCGTAGAAATGGCCGACCTTTCTCTGCTTTCACGAGTAGTAGATGAACGCGTATCCGTTAGTATAAACAACCCGGCAAAGTTTGTGTGTTGGAAGCAAACCATATACTTTAAATAGAAACGAAGCACATGCTACCGATACACGCATTTGTTTCCGTTACGTTGGCTAGACAGTGTTGAGAAATAATAAAAAGTGTACATTCATTGAACATAGTCATATAGTAAAGTTCAATCGTAGGACGAAAACATATAGTTAATCGCGAAGAAAATTAGACTGTCATCTTTTTTCAAAGAGCAAATCATATATGAATCTGTTTAATTATCCCCATATGTTTTCAGTAACTCTGTGCTCCAATGAAAATACAACTCCAATATACGGAGACTATGCTCAATGGTCGGTGAGCATAACCCAATGAGGAACTCCTGTCCAAGGCCTAACGTAAAAAGTACTTCAATATAGAATACGTCTCGTCTTTTTACTGTTCTTCTTGGTATTTTTTACGAGATATGAACCTCATTTGCAGCACTTCACTCATCTTTTGACGCCAAATATTCACTCCGAACGAGGTAAGAACGGTAAATTGATTATACTTGAAACTTGCGCTGCGGGATATTCATTTGTTGTAAGATATGTCATAGTTTATCTGCAATTATATGATAGCAATGGTATTAGATAAGTGGCTATGGTAGTGTTTTGGTTCAATTCCAATAGGCCGTAAGGTTGTTCCCTAAGATCTTTCATACTTCTTATATATATAGCGTGAATATACATTACATATTACGGCAATCGTGCCTCAACTCACAATTCGCTTTAGTTTTATACCTGCAAACCCTTCGTATTTCTCTTGAATATATCTTCGCTAGCGTCTAGAGGAGCGCATTGACTCGTATAAATCTTATCGGTTATACGTTGTGTGAAGATCTAGCCAAAGCCGGATGATATGGATGATATTCAATGATGCAGGAAAGCATCCTAATCTTATCTACTTTGGCAGACCCTTCTTGACCATCTTCGTGTACACGCGAGCCATCCCATAGAGACATTCGGTCCTGCTCATTCCTTCTTCCCGCACCAGCTGGAGACCCACCGCATCGTGAGGTAAATCTTGAGTCGCCAGGCTTTGGAAGTATCGGTAGAGCTTTACGCTAAAAATAAACAATAGTTTATTAGCTTGAAGCTGCCTTGAGCAAATCAAACTCACTGGGTCCTTTCGGCGCGCTTACCTATTATATGCCCAAGATTTTCGTCATTGATAGCGAAGATCTATAATACATTACATATACGTCCAACGAAATGAAGACCACGTACATCTGTAGCCTGCAGCTACCATCCTCCAAAAAAAGAGTGCCACAAGTCTAAGAGTCTCGCGCTTTGTGCAGAGCAGACAGCCTATTTAGAAACGTTTGCTGCACGTTCCATGCAGGAATTGTTATTATTAGTGTCAGTGGACCGTTGACATTATCCGCTAGCTAGCAATACTTGGTAATATTCCAAGATGCAAGTTGGTACTAAATCTATTTTTAAAAAACTTAAAGTTCAGAGTCAATTCGAATTAAAGAGACTAATTTAAAAGAAGTCAAATTAAAACGGAGATTGCAACTACCGTGCGGTAAACTTGAGAGACGACCGCTCAGGTTCAAGATGCGAGCGCTTCGTTTGTTAAGCCGCTATACTAGGCATATCCGTTTAGCTTCGATCGACAGCTAGGGTCTGCAAGAGTTGTCAGGGCTAAGAACGGCACGCAAAGATGTATAAGTTTAACACGGCACGGTTGATAAGTGTGGAAGCATATATTATGAATTAACCTAACTTACTGTTAGAAGTTATCGATGTGATAAGTGTGTGCATGGGCATATTTATAAATGCTCGGCGAGTGACCTTAACCCTAAAGGAACTTTGGCGTGCGTTCAGCTGTATGCATAGGTAAATACATTAGTGAAATTCAAAGAGTGAAAGAGATGACCGCGTTTTGAGCTGGATGATGTTTGCGATACGAGAAAACACGAAAGTGATGCCCGAGTTGGCCTGCGTGGTCGATGGTTCTTGGGCAGTATCAGAAAAGCTTCAGTACAGTACAGGGTTATATTTTGAAAACGGCGTAGATACCATCTTGCGAATTGCACAGCAGATGCATTGGTGAAAATGTAATACGATGTACTTTATGGCCGAGTTGCCAAAAACAGAAAATATATACAATAATGATATCGTTAGCTTGACACAAAGGAACTTACTTCAGTATGTCGTTTTATATCGCCCCTCTAGCGGCTAAAGCTGCCTAGAAAAACATCCGTAATCGCTGTTCATGTGTAGTAATATTTGCTGACCGGTACAGTCATATTTTCAAAAATAAACGAAGAAGATAATCATTATACACAAATAATGAGTTTACGCATATGAGGAGCATTTCTAATGGGAACTCAAGTCAGCCTTAACGCCTACCAGGCGTTTGCGTTATGACTCTTGTAAAACTTGTTACTTTTAGTAGACTTAAGCAACTTGATATATTACTAGCCAATACTGTAACTAAGCTGTTGAAAAAAAAGCAAGGCCCATATACTTAATCGTTAGCGGTGTGGGAGGCTGAGCATTACATGGTTACCTTACGTGGCGGTTGTTTTTCCCAGAAAAAATTTCCAAGAGTAGGTGATGCTCATAGCTGGACGATTATTTTTAAGCGTTCTTAGGCCCTTCTTAGGGTCAACTATGTTATAGCGCAAAATTATCCAATAGTAATAAACTGATGACCGTACAAGTGAAGCAAGACCTTTACAGGCTTAATTTCGCCACTATAATTTTATTCCTTTGAGTTAGCTACAAGATATTACAATACGAGAAAAAGCAGCGTCTGTCAAAATAATGTACGACAGGTCAACGTTAAGGACCAGATTATTGTGGGCGCTAGATTAAGCACAAGGTCCCTGTAGAAAACTTCCGTCGATACCCACGAACATTTTAAAAACAATGAAACGCAAGTGTAGTTTTCAGTTTCAATGGGATAAATAGGTTTTTGTGTTTACCTTGATGCAATTGACCAGTATACCGCAGTGTGTTAACACTAGGACTAATAGGGGCAACCGATAAATGGGACAATGAGCATTTTGCGATATACAATCCCCACGAGGTTTATAATTGGGTTGTTATACTAGGATTCGTCCTAATGTGCTTTCATTAAGACAAACGGTTTCAACTCGTCCAGTGAATGTTTTTGCCTTTAAATTCCTTCCTCTTGTTACAGCCTTCTAATGATCAGCGTTGTGCCAAGTTAAACAGCCTGAAAGACTGAAAAATGATTGAGGTTGAACACAATATTTTATATGGTCTACTTAACCAAGTAGCATGTATTATTGTTGTATGTCACTTTCATAAAGTTACTTGTTTTCTACTCGATCTATGACTTGATGATGTACTCGTATTCATCGGTATTCGGTATACTGTGAAACACTTTTGATGTCTTCCGTGGTTATGGGGTATTTGCTCATCTAGTATTGTGCAGAAGTCTTTACTTCATCCTGAATAATGGTTAAGTAATAATTAACGTCTTGACCACTGGTAGGAGGCGGGCTGTGTGTAAATAATTTGACATTGAGTCCTTGCAAAATAATTGCTCACTGGGAATTTTAATCAAGTATACAGTATATGTTTGAAAGTGACCAGTTATATAAAAAAACAAATTGTATATTCGAAATCCAGAAACTGCTAAACAGCAGAAAACATCGATTATCACCGTAAGGTTCACCGTCCAGAGCTTCGTAAAAGACCATTTGTTCAATCCCTTGAATTAAATAAAACAGCTTTTCAGATTATTGATTAAATAGTCTAAACAAATTCAAAACTCGTATCTTAAGCCGAAACAAGCTCTATTTTAGTAGCACCGGTATTGGATGATACATTCAAGACTATAAGCACACAAACATGCCTCACGTTCCTTTAATTTATGTGCGTATCTTGATGAGCTTTACGATTTGTAGTACATCGGGTTTGTCGGATTTCATGCAGTGTTCGTTTGTCTTTGGCATTTTTTTCCTTAATAACAATCGAAAGGATAGAGCATAACAGCTGCTATTTGATTCACCGCCTTTTCCCATCACTTACAGCTTTATAAAGTGAAATGTTAATGTTCGGGTTCAGATCTAAAACATTTCACATGTCCCTCCAAGTTCCAGGAAACACGTAACAACTACACAGCCTTAGGCAGCTTGTAGCATACGAATACGTTTTGGGGGGCTGACTTCTAGATTAACGGAGAACCTTTGATTTCGACGGGAAGAACTGTAAAAAGAGTGGCGCCTAGGAACCCTGCATCGATTATAGTTCCTGGCAGCTGATTTAGGCTTTTCAGACTAACCTATAGTAGAACGTAGATCCTTTTTTCTTTTTTCCCACGTTCTTTTATGGTTATGATTATTGTCCGGATTAAACAGCTATACGCTTTTATATATATATATACACACATCTATATCTACTTTATAGGTCTATAGGGGAGCTTTCTATACGGGCGGTAAACTGGATGCGTTATGAGCGAACACGTCCGCTACTTTCGTCGGCTTGGACGGAGCATAGTATTATCCTCGAATGATATTCCATGCCTGGTTGCATGTAGTTGTGGTGGCAACAACAGCAATTACAGCAGGCGTCGCAGGCTGTCTAAATGAAAGCCAGGGGCAAGAAAAACTAATCGGGTAAACGTTTGCCTCTAGGGAGATCTTGCGTATCCTTTACGTACGTACGTGAGATAAGTCCAACCAATGCCTCATCCTTCTCGCAAGGTCCAGTTCCTGCTGCCAGACCCCGTTCCCTCTCCAAAAAGCCGTGATAAAAAAAGAGCGAGAGAGAAGTAGATAACAGTGCTTCGCTTAGCAATCTACTAATGTTTCTTCCCGCACACCCAAATGAAACGTAACATGTCCTGTCGTCCTTTATAGGAAGCCTAACGCAACAGAGCTGACGTGCTTGTCGACTATGACCCAGTCATTGCTTTTGATTTATTACCAAAGCTCGCACGGCCGCTAAGGGCTTAGTTGAGGAAAGGTTTCCTTTCATCTATAGACTTCTTGTGACCCAGAAAGGTATTTGCATAACATAGGTGATATGCTTGTACTATGCGTTTTACCTGATAGGTTGAGCTTATTAGTACCATTTCGTGCGTGTCCCCTGCCGACCAGTGAAATCGCCATGTATCGAAAGTTGCGGTCGTTACCATACAGACTTGATTTGTAACTCCAGTTGATATTTCATTTCGATGTTCAGAAGCTTTCATCTAGTTAAGAAGCTTGTACTGGAAAGGAAGTGAGGAAAAGCCGTCTTTGAAAAAAAGTTCAATTATCCAAAATATATAGTTCTTTGTATGATCACGCTTGCACGGGGTAGTGCATGCTTTGTTATCGGAGATACGTTATAGAACGTTCCACATGGACGGACTGATGAAGCTTCTTGTCTCCGTATGACGTTAGTACATCGTCAGCTATTTCAGTATCGAATAAGACAACAAACAATGATCTGACGAGCTCAATTTATCGATCTAATCCAACATATAAAATCATAACTACGTCATTCTTATCTTATCACCGAAAGCTTTGGGTGATTCGTTCTGTCGAAAATCGTTGATGCCTACTCTTCACGTAGTTGAATTTGTGAATTATTCTATTTATTATTTAATTACAGTTATTCTGTAGTTAGACATAGCTAAATACTCGTCAAGAAAAGCCCATATGGACATTCGAAATGGACTTCCCACACAATCAACGTTCCTCAGTTTAAACTAAAAGACATTTAATAGATAGCCCGGTCGACATTTGTGTTGCCTTTGGATGCAGCTTTCTTACGTAATTCGACAAGTTTCGTATCGAGAGTTTTCTCAAAGGTGCCGAGAAGACTTACGACGATAAGTTGTAACTGGCGATTGAAAACTTTGACTATAGTTATTGTGATTGTAGTTCGAAAGTTGGATGTATTACTCTAGAAATCGTTCGCATTCAATGTCAAAGGCGTGCAAAGTCGAGAATTGGAGCTTCGTTCCGACCGCTTTTTGCTATCGCACACCTAGTCTCTGTTAGATCGCAAAAATCAGTGACTAATTTTTTGATTGCTCTGCGATAGGTTAAAAGAAGTGAGTTCAATACGCGATCAGATAGTCAAACGCGGCAAAGGACTGGAAAAATGACTCACTTGTCCCACTGCACGTGAGGTAAAGAAAAAAACCATAAAAGCGTCAATTAATTGTGTGTGGTTCTACAGATCAGAACAATTATTCTTTACTAAAAGTTTCTGAGATTGAAGAGAATAGAAAAGTGGAAGAACTTAGTTTTCCCCTAGTAGAAAACGCGTTCTTCTTTAGCGAGACGATACTCGGGCTCACATTGCGAGGATCTTCATGGCAACATTACATGGCTACAACACACGATTACAAAACAAACTATTAGTTAATTTACGGAAGTACAACTTTGACTGCGTTCCAATTCTCGCAAATTATCATAGAAAAGAGTCCCATTACGCCTACTATTTTATACTAAAACTATTATTAAAAATATCGTCACAGTTGTCAGTAATAACAATAATGTTTGCAGTTTTTTTCCATTATTATCCAAGTCACATCCTTTGCTCACATGCCTGCGAATTGTTCTAGCAAATTTTGCAGCGCATCAGATTATTTCTGTTGAATGAAAAGTTCACAAGTTATATCTCATGTAACGAGAAACAACCAGAAATTTTTTGTTGTACTAATGGGTAAAGACGTAAATGCCACAGTTTGGGGTTGTACTCATAATAATTGTCTATATTCCTGGACTTTGTAAGCATTCAGATAACCTCACACAAGCACGATTTTTGACCACGAAACCTTGCAGCGACAAACATGAAGCCCACTAAGACATAAGTTCTTGCCCTACGAGCGTTTACTCTCATACGAGTTTGTTATAAAGTTCCATTTATGGCATGCATGCAAATTTATGTAGGTCCCACAAGTGCTTTAAGAACAGGCGTAAAACTAGATTGTACACTCACTGCTTAAATCTGCATTCGCATTTTTAGCTTTCCAACGAAAGAGCTCTCTCGGAGTTGTCGGAATCAAATTTACATTGCAAAAAAACTGTGAAATATCGTATATTTTTCAACTGAACGAATGAGGCAGTGCACGTGTGCATACGACTGCATTATACACGTATTGTGATCTTTCTCTACCTTACATACCTTTTGCTGCTTAGCGACTTGGTTTTCGTCCGTCTCGGAACCTTCCGTACAGATAAAGGACAGTGCTTGCATGTAAAACTGCATGAAGATTTCCCGGCACCCTTTTGTTGCTTGCACTATAGGTCCCCGTTCTCTCGTGAACGGTTTCGCGTCTTCCGGTTCTTACCAGCGCCGACGAGCATCGCGCTGGTTTCGAAGCACCATTCGTCTTGACGAACTCCTGTGCACTAAGTTGCACGCGTTACTTAATCTATGCACGTTTGGTTTGGATGTAGCCACAGTTTTTTCCACCACCCACCCCTCATATTGTCCCCACTCTTTCCCTGAATCGGTCTGTCTCTTATGAAAGGTCTTCGCTCTAAATCATAGTTCCTGTCTCGCATATTTCCCTATTCTTCTTCCATTTTACAATCGCAAAGAGCTCCGGGTTCTCATGTTTGTCTTTGTGTATATATGTCTATGTATCTGTAACAGAAAAAACGGAAACCAGGGAAAGCATTGCTTTTCGCTATCAAACGGGAGATCGCAACTGACAGTAGCGGCTGTGCGCGACTCGTCCAGGTGCCCTTTCCAGGCGCTCGTGCAATGCGCTGTTTCGAATGAGCGCCTGTCCTGTGGTTTCTCCTACACTTTCCAAACCGAATGGAAAAACGAAACATGTGGGCAAAAACCATAGATTTAGCACGAAGGTTGCAAGGGGAGGGGGAGCGGGGGATAAATGCAGCACTAGCGGCAGCGTGATTTCTAAAAACAGGGACAGTGCAGCGCCACAGATGCATACACGTTAGTAGGTGGAAGGATGGCACATTACAAGTCTCATAGCACTATTGTCCGTAAGCGCAAATATGCGCACGAAATCTCACATCTAGAGGAACAAAGAGCTAGCAACGTAGATTGTCTTACGTGTGGAACTTCTGCAAAAGGCATATCCATGTGAGGATTGTATTCAACCTTATAAGCAGCTTCAGCGGGAAAAGTGGGTGTTTGACAAGAGTATAATCCGAATAAAGAAAATGTTGTGACTGTTGCGCCGGTTCTAAACAAACCGGCGATCGCGAAATGGATTGAGGACAGACAGAAGCACGCAAGCGAACCCCATTCCCCGCGAGTACGAACGCAAAAATGGGCCTCTAGAAAGAGAGTGAAAAAGAACCGAGTAAGTCCACCGGTGGACAGTGGTGGAAAATCCAAGACCCATGATGCTGACTTGGTAAAAGGAGATGCAACCTATTACATCCTGCCTTGTTTTTGTTCCTTCGTGCTACTTATGCATTTATCTTTTTGGTGGCGCCGCCGCTCGAAGACTGTATTACTTACAATAATGCCGGCAGTTTTCTTAGTTTTGGAAAACGGTTGAAATAGTACAATTTGTTATAGAATCGATTAATTCCTTTTAGCGAGCAAACATTATTGCAATTAAGTAAGAGTCAAATACCAGGTATAAAAATCTTATTTTATCTTTTGAATTGTTTTATTTAATATAACCAGTCATTACTTATGCATTATCAGTTAAAGCCCCACTGTCAACGTTAATCACGCAATACGTGAGACGGAACAAATAAAATAATTATATTTATACTCCTGCACGTAATCTTTTACAATTTTTTTAACCCGTATCCTTGGGCTTAGATTGGGTCCTTTATCCAGAACAAAAAGTTTGATTCATGGAAGGTCATAATTTACTCGGTCTTTTATGTCGCGAATGATTTACGGAAAATTTATGAGAACACGGCTAGTCGCAATCTTAAGCTATTAGCTTTCTTCTAAACGCGATTGCGCTCAAAATGTCGACATAAAGTTTTCGACTTTATAGGAAAAGACCTTAAAATTATCATCAATATAACCTTGTTTATTTCATACGTTTTCACCGAAAAATTAAGACGTTAATTAATTAATACTAGAATATATAATACTAAAATAAGTAAATTAATTAGTACTAAAGTTGAGTTTTTTTTGAAAATTTTCACGATTATTTGACCTCTATTATGTTCATTTTCTTCTTTGATAATCGCATTCAATAGCTATTTTCGTGCTAACTTAAGAGTTAAACAGCAAGGGACGCATGGAATGGATCCATCGACTCGCCTTTGTCGTGAATCCTTCCTAAAAAAATATTTATTTAATAACTATTGAACATCCTGTTATAATGGTTAGAATGGAAGCTTCTCAAAATTTCTCAATTTTCTTATTTTTTTACTTAAATATTTAGTTAGTTCTCAAAATTTAAAACAAATTAAGATGTTCAAAGGTTTCGAAGTTTACTAAGAAATTACTTCATGCGAAATTCAGGAGAAAACACCATAACATTATTATTATCATGCATATGGCTAATGGGCGAAAAGTAAATTATATAAATGCATATTCGTTTACTATAACGAAATATACTAAAGGGCATTTCGATGTGCTCTGTTATTGCCTTCTGACTGAGTACGAGAAAAGCCCTCATGGCGAAAGGTCGACATGGAGGATACTTCGAAATAATTCTGGTTAAACTATGGCCGAAAATATGAGGAAATTTCCAGGAAAGAGATTTCAGTCGCAGCCGTAGTGTAAATTCTACGATGAATATGGTTCAAGTAATGGTTTATAGTGCGACCACGGTCGAATATAACAACTAGCAGTATATTTATCGACAAATATCAGCTTTATATTTGCGGATCAGACAGGTTCTAGACCTGCTTTCCAGTGAAAGAAGTTTATTTCAGGATCTAAAAGGAAGTAGCAGTTAGATAATACAACTAATACAAGAATAAAAAATCGCTGATAAACGATGTTCCCGTATGTCGAATGTATAAATTAAAAATACAGGGTATAATCATTCCGTAGGTACTTTGTTTGTTTAAAAAAGGACGTCATAGAAAAATCTTTATATAAGCATGACAAAGCATATATATATTTTAAATTTTATATACGATATTTCAGCTCTGCTCCGGTGGGCGCATCCGAAGTAGGTGTGGGCCAAATCACGCCCAGAACGGCGTTCGTCGCAGTCCCATTGTTGCCTGCCTTAGCGTCTTCAGATTTTTTTCTCTGTCATTTTAGCACTTCGAATAGCGCAAGACTAACAGCCAATACAACTGGAAATTTAACAAAAAATTATCAGTTCTTTGTCAACACATGTAACTTCAAGTTTCTAAGTTTGTAAAATTAAAGGCATTACAAAGGTAATGCAGCCTTCCTCAGTTAACAAAAACTACAATCGTCCAAGTAATGTTGCTATTCAGGAAGATAAGACTTGACATGCATCCCCCCATGCACTAGCTAAATATCGCTGGACATTTATAAAGCAGCCCTTCTAGAGAAACAACTTCTTGAGAGCACTGCAAAATGGTAATCATATGGAAGGTAGGCGTTTAGTTTACTGTGAGCTACCCGGTTGGTTCAATAGCTATAATGATAATGGCAGGAAGAGCTTAGGCTGTCGCCTTAGGCGCATCATTAGTTTCCATTTAATAGCGATATGACCGGGTGTACTCGTCTTCCAGTTTCCCAATGGTATTATTATGACAGCTGGCTAGATAGCAAGGGACCATACGTGCTTCACGTATAGATGTTTCGTCATTTAAATGTGATTTACAACGTTTTAAAACAATTTGTGTGCCATGTGGTGCGTAAATAGGAGGGTGTACATAAATCAATATTTTTAGATAATAATGCAGCATGCTTTTTTGACGTAACTCGGTATATTTTGTTGCTTAACCTGTTTCTGTGATAGCTTTACTTGCTTTTTTCTTATCTTAATAATGGATCTTACAATTCAAATACGTTCTTTACGGGGTAGGAACCTGAGCTCGGAACAGTGTATTTCAGGCTTCACTAGAAATTTTCAAACTCGTTTATTCTTCTTCAGAAAAAAATATATATATATATATATATATATATATCTGTATATATATATATATATATAGGATTAACTACAAGTCTAACTAGAGGTGGTTGATTTTCTTTTAGTTAAGTGCCTAGGACGCTAAATCGAATATTGTTTTGTATTTTAATCAAAAAGGGTAGATAGAATGCGATTTGTGTTCTATCGTATGTTTGCTTGCTTATCTAGTACATTTCAGTCAGAGTTGGGCACGCCTTCATTTCAGATATTGCACACTGGAGATTGGGCAGACCATCCGACACATTCTAGTTTTTATGAGGGTTTAGGAAAATGAGTCATGAGATACTTCAATATATGCCTGCTGAGGCGTTAGAGCCACCTGTCACTACGATATATAAAATCTGAGGAAACGCTTTCCGAGAAACTTTAAAGATGGTACTTGGGGAGATTAATATCGTTTTTTTTTCAGTTTGGCTGGTTTTTCTTTGATAGATAAAGATAGTATTTGTATGTATGAGTAGGCTTCTGACGTATTTATGCGCAATGTTCTTTAGTTTACGTCGAAGAGCCTTACAAGGCTTTTAGGTAACGTCCACAGGTTTTTTGTGTCGATATTGTGTACTGAAACATTATTCTCAAAGACAGCTAAAGACCCTCTACTTTTGATATGGTAACATAACTGTGTTGCCAGGAACAAAGTTTCCGACGCTGCTCGTCTATGCCGATAGAATGCTCATTGACTCGAAGTTTGAATAAATATTTTGCATTGTACGTGCACCTCGTCCTTGCGATTGTGTCTTTTCATGCATATTATAATATGATCTGAATCCGCGGTCCAGAGCGGCCCAATTTGCACAGAATATCTAGAAACTTCGCCTGCACTTTTTGAAACATCAATTTTGCCTTCACAAAACAACGAACAGTTGAAAATATATCTACAGGTTTTACTGTGAAATAATAGCGCGATACGGATGCAACCTAAACATATGAGATACCTGTTACTATTACATGAATAAGTGCCGTTCTCTCAAGCATAACTGCTACCGTCGTCAGTATTCCTCACTAATTTTCACGGCTTCGTGTCGCACGCTCACGTATCTTCCACTGACGTGTGTCTGGGCGCCTATTTCATGAGCGTGTCACTCGCCCCCTTTACCTTTTCCGTTTAGATCCCTTTGACAGGTGCACATTCGTACTTATAGTAATATACACAGATAAAAAGCATTCAACCCAGCTACACATCCAAATGTATGGTTTCATTTCCACGCGTACGATAATGAGGCTGAAACTGTATTCTCAATTCTGCAACAATTTTTTGCTGATTTGCGCTCTGCGTCCCACTTTTCTCAGTATTCTTCGGGACTTACGGAATCAGCGACAGCAGAAAAAAGAAATAAGTAGTAGCAGGTGTGAGGCAGACGAGGGGGAAAGCACGACAAGCGCGGTGCCGCTTCCCGCCGGTATGCGTAGAGCCCTTATGGTTGCTACATGCTACACGGCTTCTGCGCATACGGCATATGCCGACGATGGTGGAAAAGGAAGCGTGCTCAAAATTGATCGTCGCGCTCACGCGACAGAGAACAACCATCCCTGTTTTCCTGCTTATGAATCTAGCCAAGCCGTAAGCCTGGTCGTTCTGCCGTCCCGGTGCTTTTGGTAGTTGTTAGCTGAGGCGTTGATGCCAGCTGAAGTCCTAAAGCAATAGAGCTCTACTGGCGACGCTCATAGCGAAAAATTGGATTTATTAGACGGCTAATGACACAGAAGGACAGCAGTCGTTGATGTTACGAGGACTCGAGGAAAGCGACAAACAGAAATACGGAAAAGAGACTGAACCGGCGAAATGGCCAGCGAAACGTCGTATAGAAATATATAGATGTTTGTGTAATCAACCGTTAGAATAGGCTTACACAAAAGACAGAAACATTACCTAATAGCACAACTTAACCTCTAATTCAAACGAGCTAAGTGCCGAGTAAAAATTGATCCACTCTGATGATGACACAGAGTAACGCATGAACAATGACCTGTTAGAGTTAATGCATAATGATGATGGAATACACATGTAACTGGGCATGACTTGTACGAATAGTACGAACGAATAAGATTTTATATAAATGGAAATTTTATATAAAAAAACGAAAAGCAGTCAAATTTATCCGCTCGGACCTGCATTATTTGTACATTTTAAGCTCACCTGGAACGGTGCTATAATTTTAAAATCATACATACACATTCAGTTCACCTCTTTAAACTGTTCTGCCCCAATGTGCATCTTTGTTTGCAAGTATGTTTATCTTTTCTGAAATTTATTTCTAAAGATGACCTTCTGACTCTGAACACTCTGCAGTGCAGTTGCCGACACGTCTAACCAAAGATAAAAGGCGACACCTATAATTTTTGGTCCATTGCTCGTAGCAACTGACACAGCCAGAACACGGATTCTCCACCGCTCATTTATATTGCGCTCAACAATGTTAATAAATTAGTATTTTTTGGTGTTTTGCCCAGTGAAGAGCGTTCAGACGGCCTGCGATCGTCGAGACACACAGTTGTTACGAGCCAATTATGATCCAATTATCTGTGTAGGCCGCCAATCCAATATAACGTTCCTCAATGTTTAATTTATACTAATGCCACAGTTCATTATATATAAGTTGTACATAAATTATCAGTTGGTTATCAAAATAAACTATCTATTAATAAGCGGCTCTATAGTGGAACGGGGTTAGGCTTAATTATTCTTGTACATTCATATAATTTGAACGGTTACTGCAATCGAAACGAAAAGCACTTTCGCACGCATACGTAAATTACGTATCGTTAACACACGAGTTCTACGCTTGGTCACTATCACCACGGACGCGTTTACAAAAGCACCAATTTACATATCATTAGCTAACGCGTAAATAAGTTGTATCAATAAGAACTTACTTTCAGGTCTGGGCCCAGGTAAATCTATTCGGGCATTAGCTATAGCAAAGACTATTCAGAAGGCGGATACGAAAGCAAGCTAATGGCGAGCTTAACGCTGCAAGCTAATAACGCTGACCAAGATGGAGGACAGCAGGAGGCTGGCAAGCGATCGGCGACAATGGCCTGTATAAATACAGATAAAAGCTATATACACTGAATGATTACTTACAAGTTCATGTCTCAGGAAATTACATGGCAGCAGTCTCATGGCGTCCCGGTTGGCCTGCTTGAACGTCTTTTAAGTTGTCTAGGAATAAATCTTAATAGAAGATTTAGAACTTAACTTTATATAGATACAATAATTAATTTTGAACAGGAACTGCTTTTGCACATTTCTTCGAGTCGTAGTAATTACTTTCTGCATCGGGTAAGTTTGCTTCCCATGTTACTACCATAACGATCACAAGATTGCATTGTACGAGTTTCATTATGACTGTATTAGGTAGCACTTTTCATATCCAACCAGAAACCAGAAATCTGTATTCTTATCATTTAGTTTTTTTTTTTCTTAGCGCGGTTATTTGCTTGGAATGAAGCAATTAGATGACAAATCTGCTGCTGCTGTGACTATTTGAACATTTGTCCTATGATCGTATCTCCGTGACAAACGTGTGTTTTGAGTAAAATACCAACATACGCACTCAATTTTTTGTGACTTATTGCATTTAAGCTACGCGAGACATTGGCGTCTGCAAAGCTCATTTCAGGCCATTGAAGCGCCTACGTAGGAGCAGTGGACGTCCGACTTTTGTTACCAATGCGTGACACTCCATTCGGCTGGAGTACATACAGCTTTTCAATTGTACAACCCCTACTATTTGTTGTGCACAGATAGATCGCTTGCAGTTTCAAAGTAAACACTAGATATGCTGCGATTGCAAAGATTCTTTGTGTATACATATATCATTTCTATATCAAACTCGGATAACACTTGGCTATTACGCTAATCCAGGCCGAATACTTTTTCCGACTGGTTACCCAGGTCCGGACACGTGTTCCTACGACAACCTGTAGATTCTGGTGCTCTGTAATGCGTATAGATTAGTTATGCGATCGTGCTATTGGTAGCCGCTGATAGTCATTCCTTTACGAGAAAATACGACGATGCTCACCCGTAAGAAACTTTGAGCGTTCCATTGCTACACAGTCTGAAATTGTTATCAAGGCTATTATTGGCCTAATCAACAGACCTAGTGTAGAGCTTTTTTTGAGGCTCCCTCTTACGCTGTTCTAGCGGGTGCCTTGCCGCTCAATTAGATACATCTTGTTCGACATAACTAAATAATCCAAAAGAAAAAATATGTATGGCATATATATCCATTTGAGTTCTTGCCTAATAATAATATTGAATTAGAATAAGCATCAATTTATAACTAATTCTTATATGTCTTAACCACTGGCCTCATAAATATTAATTTTCTGCCAGAATAGTTTAGATCACTATACGCTAAGTAACCAACTATAGAATGAAGTTAAAATATATAGTGGTTGAGCTACTGAAGTTCTGTGATTACATGTGCGCACTTCACTATTTCCATAGTGGCATAGAAAAATATCTAGAGCCAAAAGTTGTGAGGCCCTCCAGAGCAGGGGTCAGAGGATAAGAATTATAGAAGAAAACTAATATCTTGAGTATGCCACAGTTTTATATAGACGATTTCGACGCCCTGGGCTCTGGGCTTCTTTTAATGCAATTGTTTCTTTACTTGGGACACTACATAGATGCCAAAGTATAAATAAGCTATGTTAATTGCAAGCCTGGTGTTATCGCTTGGTACGATATAGCGAATGTGCGGGTAACATGTACCATGGAAAATGGGACGTAAACAAAGTCGCCATTCAGCTGCCGTGGAAGCAAACTGATATGATTAAAGTTTACCTGTATCTTGTTAGAACGCTCACCTTTATTTACCACCTATTTCAGCTTCAATAAAGAAGCGGTGCGGTGTATAATGCCATGCACATCTATAGATACGAAGAGCCTAAAGGATAATCAGGTTCAGCAAGGCGCCTTGACTTTTCTTCAAGCACAACATTGCTCGTTTTCAGATCGGAAGAATCGTGGACAGTTGTCAAGCGGCTTTTTCCGATAAACTCATGGTCATCGGTGCCCCGTGTCGCCTTTTTGGAGATTTTAAGATTTTGCAATCATCTAACGGTCTATTAGCTTCTTTAGGACTTTGCCTCAGTCTTCACTAAACGATGTTCGTCTTCAAATATATCGGATTATCTTGGAGTGTCAAGGGGTATGTTTTTGCCTGCACGTTACACAATATAGTTCAACATTTGCTACGTCGATGGCACACTTTGATAATCCCTTTTGGGGCCGGCTACCGAGTTTCAAGTACAGATCAATATAGGTTTATTACGTACTCGGTATCGCCATAAGTTTCACGCTCAGGGTTAAAGGTAGCTATTGATCAGCATGCTTTACGTGCAACCTACTATATTGTTCCATCTGAAGTACTAAATTCATCCATTTTCAGTCTCGCAAAGTCAAAAATAACTGCAGAGCCTGCTTAGGTCGAACCGTCACGCGATATTTGTTTTGATAACGACTGTTGGTCTGTTGAAGTATCAAAGGATGGAGACGGCACGGCTTCCAATCAGCAGGCAGGAACCTGTGCGTATGAATTTGAGCGTGATCTACATAGCAAAACTTGAAAGTTTATTCAGTTTCGGATCGAGCGAACTGCCAAATTTCGACTATTCTCGGTCGGTTTGTGTGAATTTTCCTGAGTATTCTAAAGTCACGGTCCCCAAACGGGTCGGGCATGTAAGTGGGCTCTAACACAGTTTTACGATTCGATGAGTCACCCTAGTGAATTCGCCGAAGAGGTTTTCGGAAATATGATGTGTGTCCTTCGGAATTCAACTAGGAGAAATATCGTGTTTGGAATTGCATGGTTAAAAAAGCTACTAGTTTTTTCTTTGTATGAAAAAACGCTTTGAATTGACCCCTAATTTTGGTACTGTGTGATAGGATCACAAGCTATA
>NW_019215211.1:0-21250 GCF_002532875.2 Varroa jacobsoni | reverse complement strand
ATATATCTTTCCACCAACCTACTAACATTTTCACCTCTATTTCTGAAAAAAGTGCCCAATCTTCTACAGAATCCCACCATATTAACACTATCTAATCTTTCATTCGCACCACAGCATTTGTTCTAAATTCACTCACGTAATTAGGAATTTCCATTAACTTAGCATCACCACTGTTATGTGCTAATTCATCATCACTATCACAACAGCGTCGACAAAATACCTACATCGACTATACGCTACACATACACACATACATATATATTGTTGTCTTCTTAATGCTACCGTTGCACGTCACTTCTTCAAACCCATTTGTTCGCTCTGCGGATCCCTGCCATTACGACGTAGGCTCTGCAATATCTGCAATAATCTTCATCCTCAAAATCTGCTGGTTACCATTTTTTCATGAAATGTCATAAGCAACATCGTTGTTGTTGCTTTATTAAGCTGATAGCGTACGAGCGCTGCGTCGTCTCCCTTCATCATCATTTTTTTGTATCTTTAGTTTCACGTTTTTCTCTTTTTAACACCACAATTACTACTGCCCCCCTCTCTCGGTGTACACAATGGATTTTTTGGGTCACTGACCACCAACACGACATCAAGGCCTATGTTAGTTCACATACGCAAACTGTACACTTCTTTTTTAGACCATACATATATCTTCCGTTTACCTTACCTATCTCAACCTTTTGCGAATTTTGCCACTCACTTTGTTCACCATCAGTTCCTGATCTATATTGGTAACGCTGTGACCGATTAACTAGCTCCAACAGTTGCTGTCAAACATTCATACCGCTTGAATGTCTCTCATGTTATTCGACACTATTTGGACTGGTATTAGTTACTTATTATTTACAGTAACGCACAGCGACCACAGTCCTGCCTTTGCGATGTCTACCTTATTCTGCCCTGCGGTTTCCGACGCTGAAATCAGAAAAGGTGCGCGTCTCAAGCGACAAACCTGTTATGTGGCCACCCCGATAATTTCCGATGTGCAATGGCTTTGTTTACGCCTCTTCCGGTACCACGCTGCGCTGCTTCGTGAACAAAGTTGTGACGATTTTTTTATGTAGGCAGTACCAATGATGTTCTTATAAATTATTGTTGTTAAGCTATAGTTAAGGACGACGATCAACTCTCGGAGAAATAAAACAGTCACAAAAGCGATGATCACACTGCTTGTCTTCTCATCTATCCAGAAATCGTTTTTGATCAAGATTAGTCTATAATCGTTATTATTATTATTATGAACTAGATTTACAAGCGGACGTCGTTTATTGCTTCTCGTTACCTGGTTAACGGCTTTTCACGGGTGTAAAGGCAAAAGCGAATTAAATTGTCTTCAATAGCTTTTGCACTCTTTGCTCGGCAAACGCCACCTCTACTTATTGGCAGCCTATAGGAACACGACTAGCTCTACAGTGGCTCGCGTTACGTAGGTACACACACAAATACACACACACACACGCACACTCACTCACACACACACACACACACACATAGACTTTTGGTAATATAGTAAATATTATTAGCTAAATCCAAAACTGTAAATTGTATATACGGAGTTTCCGTCCATTAGCTTCATTCCATTTTATCACCATTTTTGTAATCTGTATGCACTGTCATGCCTCTCGGTTGTTTCGTCGCAAAAGCTGTCTGGAGTTCTTGTGTTTACGCACCGCTTGCACTAAACCATGAATCACTATTAGCCAGGTCCGCAGGATATTCGTTCTATGACATCTCGTTTGTGCTGCCAATTTCGGTGGCAGTTACCTGCTCTCATGTAGATTTCGAGGAGAGAAAATTCGCTCCTATGATATTTTTCTGAAGGTCAGGGCTATTGAAATACAATCGATGTCCTGCAGAAATGTGTTATTGTTGCTGTTAGAGTTGTAATCGCTAAACTCTAACGGAGAAGCGTTCGAACCGGAGCGAAACGCAACTGCTGCCATCCTGTTCGTCTCCAATTATTGCTTTACATCGTTCCAAAGTTCATAATCGGCATATCGGTGTGCACACGCGCGCCACGCATTTTCCTCAACGCGTTCATGAAGTTCTCCAGTGTGATCGGAGGCAAGGCGTCATGATACATCTCATCATCGCTACCGCTGCGAGTACGTAAACGGAAAGAAAAAAATTATTTTTTTGAATAAAACAGGATTGTTAGGTTGGAATGAAACAAACATTGAAGTTACGTAGCTAGCCCGCAATACTTTCCATAAAACAGGTTATCATAGATATCATAAAACGTAAACGTATCGTAAACGAAATAAAAAAGGCATTTAAATCTTGCTGTTGAAATTTATGCTTCGATTTGCGTTAGTGTAACGAAAAATAGAAAAATTGCCTCTCCGAACTTACCATATGCCTTCAAACTAAATTGCATGATTATTGCCACTGTGCTTGCTTCTTGTGAAATCTAATTCAGTACCCTGCGTTTAAATGCGCCCTTCCACCATTTTCTTATTTTAGCTACTTGCGTAGCTGAATAGTATCCAACTCACCCATTGACCTTGTCATTTGTAACTGGAGTCGAACCGTTCATCAGGTACCGGACTCGATTCAAGGCAGCACCTCTGCACAATTCTTTAAGATCAGAGCCGGAAAAGCCTTCTGTTAGCTTTGCAAGAGACTTTACGTCCACTTCTTCGGACAGCTGAAATGCAACAAAAATGATGGACGAAATAAGGCTTTTAAAATGGCAGGTAAGCTGATTTAGATGATCAGGCTCAATACAAGCGAATGCACCTGAAATCTTGTGATTAAACAGTTATACAAGACAAAGACAAGATAAGCAATCTTCTGATTATTCTGATATATCGGGAACCCAACAAGATTATTTCTGAATATGGATATCGATTATCGCGTCACAAATAAGCTCACCGGTTCACCATTAAGGATCAGCTCGAGTATATTAGTGCGTTGCTTGACATTCGGTTGACCCACATGAAACATGGCCGGCATTCGGCGAAGGATAGCTCGGTCTACATCTTGAGGACGATTTGTTGCTCCCATAACCAGGACGAAGCATCTGCAAGGGAACCAAAAAAAGAGGTAGCAAAAAAATGAAGCAACTGGCGTTGGTATTGAAGACATATGTATTTCATAATGCAACGCGCCTTTGAAAAAATATATCTGACCTACAGATTATAACCCGGCCTGAGAATTATTCCTAGGTGCTTTGCGATATCCTATGTGAGCCCTTTCAAACAGTGACTATCGCTGAGCTAGTAATTCATAAGCTTTGAGTTTGCAGCCTAAGGCAGAGATCACAATACCTCAAAGCAAATTGCAAGAAGACTTCTACAGTATAATAAAACCAAACAAAGCATTTGAAACAGTGGTCATCGTATAAAATCAAAACATCATATCTGCTATACGCACTTGCTGTCCGTAATTAGGCCATCCCAAAGAGTCATAAACTGCGCCTTCATCATCGCCGTGGCCTCATGATCGTGAGATTCTCTTGACCGTAAGAACGAATCGATTTCGTCAATAAATATAATACAAGGTTGAATTTTGACCGCAAGTGTGAAGACGGCTGCTGCGAGTTTCTGGGATTCGCCATACCTGCAACCAACGGAAGAGAATGACGAACGGCTAAGATAATATGAATAAGGAAGCAGCGAACAATGCAATAGCGGAGGTGGCTTGCTGGCGATTCGGTTGGGTACATATATTCTTCATGACAGGTTCTTTGCGTGATTCTTTAACATAGCGTATTTTATTGTACTTCATCCATTTTCAATTCAACAATTATAGACACAATTTACAAAATGATAAAGACTCAATATGCCTCGAAAGTGTTCTTCGATCGATTAGGTGGCTGATTAAGGTCAAATGAATACCTCAGCAACCTAGTTCGTCTGAGTTTATGTAACTGCGTACCATTTGTCGGTAAGATTGGCCACCTCAAGGTTGATGAACCTCGCCCCAGCCTCTTTAGCGGTCGCCTTAGCGATCATCGTCTTGCCGCATCCTGGTGGGCCGTGAAGGAGCACTCCTGAAATTAGTAACCAAAAAGTTCAGATAGTATACTGAAATTTATTAGAATTGCTCATGTTGGTTATTTCCTTTTTAACCCGCAATTAATTATTACAGCAGCGTATTATGAAAAGTGTAATGATCAGAACGATACTAATTTCGAGCACTTAGGGTAAGAGCAAAAATTATACATTTTATGCAACTTCTTTTACAATTTGAATATCAGTTATAGTCATTCAAGCTGTGTATACCTTTTTCTGTAAACTAGTTAAAGTGTCGCTGAAATATGTTGTATGCAAAACCTTCTAGCGGAAATGAATATTGGGTTGATAGCAGGCCAAAAATTTCAAGGATACAAGGACTAAAACGATCAAAATGTTTAATGGGTGCTAGAAGCCACAAAAAGTGCCAAAAATTTGACCGTTAGAACCTTTCGAGACGGTCTAATATCTACTTCATGAGAACGGTTGCTAATTTCTATATGAAAATACAGGTATTTATGAATGGATTTTAAAGCATATTTGATTGACTTTCGAGCCTCTTAAATCTACATGCTTTTAGATCTATTTCATAAAAAAAAACAAAGGATATAGAACTCATATATATATACAACTTAAAGAAGTAAATATATTTTTATAGGCATTTGCACGACTGATTGATCACTGGCATATAATGGTACTCAAAGTTTATTTCTTACGAAAGCATTACCCACGGACTTTACCGTGCATGTTATGCCATTGATCGCATTTTTTTGTTTTTCCAAGAATTAAAAAGTTAATTATTATAAAGGTACCGCCGATACCGATGATAACTATAACCTAGTAGTTGAATCATGAAACATACATTGAACACACTTGTTCACGTAGCAGTCCAGAATGTGCTCTCCGTTAAAAAAAAAGTCCGTTAAATCGGCCAAGCTTGCAAACCTAGGCTTTACATAGTATCTACATGTATAATCCGATTATTATTATTAGTGTTTAATCGAGTGCGTAATGTGACATATCAGATATATTCACCACGTGCCAGTAGCATAAGAGACTTGTGCGACCCCTACTATCGAACAAAGCAACCCCGTCATGCAATACCGAATGCGATCTACATGGGATATTCGTTTGGGACAAAGATACAAAGGGGCTTGTACTGAAAAAATAGCGTAGGTATAAGCACGCTACAAAGCCTTAGAACTAAGCTATTTGCGAAACTTAAAAATAGCGTTTACCTAGGTTCAGTTCTACCCTTTTTTTTTAATAAAATTGCTGAGTTAAATCCATGTCAGATTTTCAACTAAGCGGCTAATACCAGTTTTTCGTAATTTCTAAACGGCTACTGCGTTTCTTAATCTCGTCGATTAAATTCATATTTTGCTCTGTTTTTCTAGCATACCTTTTTACAGTCACAAAAGAACGGTATTACTGGCAATATGGTGACACCCGAATGTACACTCAACGATTCATTCTATTCAAATATCAACTTTCTACCTTTCGGAGGTTCGATTAAGTTACTCCCAGCAAACAGCTCTTTCTTCTGGATCGGTAAAATAACAGTTTCACGTATTTCCTGAACGATGTCATCGAGTCCAGCAATTGAGTCCCAATTAATTGCTATGTTACGCGGGTCAACGAGCTGTGCAGCAATCGACAACTCGTATTCCGTCAACGATACGTTCTTGACTCCAATTCTAGACAATATTCGCTCGGCCTGTAGATGCAAACAGTACACAGCAGAATGACACGAACTAATTAATAAACGTATGCTATCTATATTCTTATTGTAAAGGGAATTTTAGTTCACATTATTTTTCATCGGGCGGTCAGTTACGTGCTTAATCTACTGTTTACAGTTAGTTTTCAAGTGCAACACTTATTTTGAGTCTAAGTACTTTTTTTATAGCTAGCATTATAGGCATTTTATCAAATAGATATAAAAGAAAGACAATATTTGTTACAAGTAGTTATAGCATTTGCCGAAGTTAGTTCCAACTTAAATGCTACTGATGACGCCACAACATTTTTATGCCGTAGTGACTCTCAAATTTTTTTTTATTAAAACCACTTTTTTTGTGCACTTGGTTACTGTGTGTAACCAAATGAAGCCGGGATCTCAAATATATAACTATATATTAATTTTTAATAAGGCTAGCGACAACTCTTACACAGTAAAATTTACCTAGCTTATATTAGCTTACATACGAATTAAGCAAGATGTCAGTGGACATAACAAAATAGACCTTGGCAGATGTAAAACAAAACTTGTTGCCTTAGTTCTGCTGAAGAGATCAGCTATCTATAAATAAAGAATTGGCCAGATCCAGTATTACGGTAGCTAAGATCCTCGTATATGCGTGGAGCAAACCGTAACGTCTCTTGAAAAGCCGCAACTAGAGAAGCAAAGTCTTACAAAACAATATACTGGTGCATATAATTACCTTCACTAGTGTGCTTACTACCCACTTACTAATCACCTTACTCTAGAAGTATCTAACCGTTGCCTAACAACAACAATAACTATCTTAAGGAATTCATTTGAAGAATATCGTAATGTCAAAAAACTGACATTTTCTCCTGAGTTCGTTTTTATCAGTGCCGTGCCAGACGAGTCTTTTATTTAAATTAGCAAATTTCTTTAGCAACTTTTTCAATGTTTGTCCAGTCAAGCTTACTGACTGTTTTACCTATTTTTTTTTAACTTTTTTATTTTTATTTTAATTTACCTAAAAGACAGCCCTATACAATGAGGAATATAAGTTCGTCGATCACCTTTTAACTACCCTATTACATACGTAATTTTATTGCAAAACATATTAGTACCCTCCATTTCCCCGGAACAAACAATGCACTATAACGGCCCTTCTATTCTTTGTTTTTGCTTCGCATCCGTATCGTTTTTACGGCTATCAGCATCACAGTCACGTTTGATTTAAACAGACCGACCTGCCAACCAGATGGACAGCCACTCAACATCGAATACTATATATCTATCTAGTCCTGGCTAGAGAAGATGCTAGAAATCACCGCATTCCGTAACAATTTTCACGTACAACCATGACACAGCACAGTAACTATCTTAGCAGACGACAATCATATATTACCAAAACCCTACACAAAAACACCTCTCTAGCCAGAGGCAATCAGTGAAGACATCACGGTAGTCTTACACCGTATCCGCTCAACGGCTGAGAGTTTGTCATTACAATCAAATACACCCCTTACCACGGCACTTGACATATATTAGATACGTTAAGGGGCTAACCGCGATGATTCTGAACACCTTCCTTCCAAATGTTGGTCATTTGAATGCGTTGTCCACCAACTGCTGCTGCACTATATTTAGACTACTCGGCAATATGCCAGAAGGTGCGTCTCACCAGAATAGCCCGTACGCAGAGAATGAGTGTATCCAAACGCTTTTCGAGATACCGCACGCATACGATGTGGCAAAAGCTATTTCGATTATTAGCAACAGCAACAGAGAAGGAAGGCGAAAAACTAATGACTCAAAAGATCCGGCTTGATAAAATCTAATATTGTTAACTAGAAAAGCTGTTGTCATCATTTGCTCAAAGAGATTTGTTATAAAATCAAGCGACATTAACTTATTTTACATCTATATATTACGTCGAAAAGGATTTTTCAATTTCTCGCATTATTGCCTATCTATTTTAAAATTTCCCGCCATACCTCCATGAGCCGGGTTTCTTGGTATTATGATGTCATAAATGATAAAACTACAAAAATACAGATTTGCGATCGAAAAAACCATATATTTACACACGCAGCAAAATAGTCATGAACTAACATGAATAGAAACAGAAGTACGCATCATATATTAAGTTTCAACAACCTACCAATACCACTGGCTTCCCCAAAACACTAAGTTCTATTGCCAATTATCGATCATTAAAACACCGTCCTTTCCTCAAGACCTTATTACCACCATCACTTCGGTTTGCTTGCAACTGATTAACCATGATTAACTACGACCTATCATGAATAAAAAAAAATGGAGCTCACATCGAAGTCATCCTAATGATCTTGAGAAACTTTTATTAGTAAAGTGATAATTGAGACATAATTGCTTTACCGTCCTCGCAACGTACTCCAGAAAATGAGATTTTAAGAAAAAACAGACGATTTAAATCCATTTTTGGAGAATCACTTCAAAAATAAAAAACGAATTCAAGCCTTCCGATTCCAGCACTCACACTCATATACAAATAATATCGAAAATACACTGTCGTGAGTGGGTTACTAGAAACAACGCATAGATAATTCGACGACGCGACAAATTCGTGAGTGTCCGTGAAGAGAGACAGCCAAAAAGCCCGAATAAATAATGCTGCAATAATGTTAATGCTGCAATCGTCTTCGAACCAGCATCCAATTCCATAGGTTCACGGAGATGTAAACATTCGAACCGAACTAAAAATTACGAGACGAAACAGCTGAGGTGATTTCGATAAAGTTCTCTTGCTACTGATACGACAGGCCACACGAGAACTTTATCAGTTCAACTTACTTCAGTCGAAAATTAACCTTCGAATAGGGCGGATCAACATGCATTTGAAAGTGCGACCTAATCTTCAAGTTGAGTCTCCTTGACAAGCCAGCGGGCCCAAAATCTAGAATTATATACACCAAAAGTTTTTCTCCTGCCGTTCCTGCTGTCGAGAAATAAAAACAAAACGTAATGAACATTGGTCCTCAAAGAAAAACAAGGGTAAATGTTAGGATCTGATCGTAGCCGTAGCCAGTAGGAGTAATTTATTCTCTTTGATCCTATTAGTAGTCCTCTTGTCGAACAGCACGCTGAAGCTAATTGTGAATTAGCGACTTATCTTTTTTCTTCCTCAATTTTGAAATTTCGATGTTAATCATTGTTTTCTTTTAATGTCTTTGGAACCATTCAGTACAGCACCACACTAACAATGCGCGCGTTCATATGGCGACTGGCTCTCATGCTAATAGTTAGCGTCACTACTAAAATGAATCTATCGTCCTACTTCCACTAACAGGGCATCAAACAACGATTAGAGATACATACACTACAACATATAGGCAGACAACCACGCAGACACCCTCCTTCCACCTGCGTTCGTCATTCACATTGCTGTAAGCGCGTGCGTCGACTCTCTTTCGATTAAGTCAACTGAATAAAAATTGAACTTCAATAATACCATTCCTATAAAGGTTATCGTTTTCATATCGTAACTACGAGCATTGGTTCAGAGCAGATAATATTTGCCAGAATAGCTAATGAAGTAAAAACAAATGTCATCATCACTGAGCCGTAATGTTTTGGCTAGCAATATTATTACTAAATATCTGTAAAAGAGATCGTCACAGAAACCCGAACAAATAATAATTATTATTATAATTACATACCCGCTTCTGTGCTTCAATTTTCTGTTTTCTTGTTGGATCAATCGCGTCAAACATCCATTTCATACCAAAGTACGTCAATGCACCAAAGAGGGTTAGCCGTAAAACAAGACCCGTCACCTCGACGCTCGAAAGAGCACGATGAGCACCCATCATTGCGCGGCGCTGGTCTGAATCTCACCGAGAACTCACTGGGAGGACGTCGATGAGAAGGGAATGATTGAATTTAACAACGTTAGTATACTGGGTCTTCTCTTGCTATCGATACTTTTTATTGTTCGGAAATTCGACCTCACGCTGCCTCCCTGTTAGGAGAGGGTGCACTTATAAATTAATTCTTCACTGCAGAGCCTAACACTGGCAATAAGCGGTCAGGTAGAACACTTCACTGTTGCGCCCACACCAGTAAGTTTTTCTTGCGAATTCAATCGCCGCTGTTTTCTAGTTCGTCAAGAATTCTTGCGAGGCAACTAGAATAATGATCATTCTCACGTTTATCTAATTGCTTCAGGAAAGGTGGTAGATATACTCTGTATAGGGACTTGGCTGTACGAGGGTGCGGAACCACCACTCACAGCCCCCGACCGTAGAAGACGTTCCAACTCTCTTAAATACCTTCTATACAATACTAGCGATGCGATGTACTCTTATTACGTAGACAACGGCAGCACCATTGAGCATGTAGTTTTGGCCAGGAGGACGAGCGAATTTCGTGGGGCTAAATTCAGAAAAAATAGTCAATGTGGTTTCCTCGCACGTTTTGTTCAATTGCTACAATTACTCCAAGTATATCAGCAGTTCTTTTCCTACAGAAACACTTACAGACACACAGTCAAATAATGTTACGGTGTTCGATAGTTCAACGCAATACAGAGTTCGATAAGTCTCCTCTGTGGCGCGGATCTCTATGTTAGAAATGCACCACGAGTTTCGATGATGTGATGATCTTTGTTTGAACAAAGGACGGAGTTTTGGACGGGCGGTTTCAGAATCCATCTAGTGAATTCAGTAGTCTGCAATACAACATTACTTCGGTATAATTAGAATTGGGAATTCTGTTGCATCAATACGTAGAAGAACAAGTCTAATTACCAAAGATTATAATTTAGGTAATTGAACACGGAAAGAGCGAACAACCTTAAAGGACAATTGAGGATTTCGTATACTATTTATTTCATTCCTGTGTTAGTTTCTGGTCCTGTATAGAGGAATGATCATTGCAGACACTAAACTTATTACTAGATATGAATATGGAGAGAGAGAGAGAGAGACAAGAATATGGAGTTTAGCAGGGTATTACAAATCTAACGTGCTTTTTATGCATATGGGTTGTTACTACATCTGATATCCGAACAATACTTGACGAATATTGACAAAATACAAAAGAAGAAGGGCCACAAAGCTTTCGTTTCTACATTTTATTGCAACGGTCCGGCTTAACTTCGCATTTGTAGTGGCAGAACATTTTATTCTGAATTAGGAAAAACTGTACCGTGTTTTACCATGCTACAGGATTACGGAAGCTGTATTTTTTCTCTGAGTTGAGAATTTAATGTTTATAATAGTTTTAATTTTTCGCTCTTTGATTTTTCCAAAAATCTCGAAATTGTCGAAAATAACAGAAAATTTTCAGCAGCAGCGAATCCGTATGACCATTTCACTAGTTTTTTTTTCACAATTTTTTTAAAACAACGTCCAAAAACATGAACTTTTATACACATGTCCTCTAGTGCTCTTATTGCTATCGTTACAACTTTCTACATTTTCTTTCATACTATACAATGGACCTGAATAACCCTCCCGCGTTACCCGTTCTTATGTAATTTATCGTTTCTCAGTTCACTCGTTCACTATCGTTTACTCAACTATGCACCCATTCATCTAGCTTCCTCTGGGAAGAACCAATACCCAGTTGAAATTTTCCCGCCCCATGCATCCATCTTCCCGCTACGTGTAGTCCATCAACACACGCACAGGGACCCACGTCATCGTCATTTTCGTTGTCGTCGTATTGCTCTTGGTGCTGTCGCTGCCGCAAGCGTTCTGCTTTCGTGTGTTTTGTTGGCTGGTGTCTGCCCGCCTGCTGCTGGCTAACTCCGCACAGAGTTACCCCTCGCCGAGCGTGTGTTACCGCTGTTTAGCTAAGCTCAGCTAAAACGTAACCCGCCTCATTAAGTCGTTGAAGCGAATAGCAGAGGACTGACCCTGTACTTTACCGTTCACTCGTCCATCCATCCGATTGTCTGCGGCGGTCTAGATAGTGATGTCCTGATAGCTACCTATTGCTATTGTTACTCGTGCTAATGCCGGGCGGCAATTCGAGTTAGGAATTCCCGAGTTAGTAGTGTTACCGTACCAGTTCGATAGGTGTTGTGGTGGAACAAGTTCGCGTTGACCGTCTACTAGCGTCACGGAATTGCCGCTGTGTTCGTTGTACCTTTGCTGACGCTACTGTTGCTGGTATTGCTGTCGCCGTTGACGCTGCCGCAACTTGAAAAGCACAGATAGACTTAAACATCGATACCTAGACAGAGACTCAACAAGGATTGTCAAAACGCTCAGCGTCTGCCGGCGTTCATCCATCGATTCGTCCAGGAAACCATCGCAAAGAAACCAACGATGTCTGAGGGTAAGCATGTGTTTGTAGTCGATCCGAGACCAACGTCGAAGCTTTGCTCGTTTGGCTGGTTGAAGCAACGACAGTGCTGAAATTTTTAATTTGCCAGAAGCGGAAGGCCAACCAGTATAGCTGAGGTACGCTGCTGTTTAAGAACGGCGGCAAGTAGGTCCTACATCCGCTGGCGCCTCTAAACCAGATTTCTGCCGGATAACAATAATAAACGTTCTTCTAATACATGCTTATCATATGGAAAACATACTGACGAAAAAAAATCAGTCTCCATAATACGGTACAGTGATTTCTAGCTACGGCGTATATTATGCATTAGTTGGTATTGTGCGAAATCGGACAGGGTATATACGTGATGACTGCACATCGGAGTCGTTGCGGTGTGTTCTCATTATAGAACGCGACAGGTTCTAGGTACTTAGTACAGCCTGTGGCCTGTTTCGTCTTTTACAGCCAAATGTGTTGATACGCTCGTCAACTACTGCGGTTGCGGTGGCTGTTATTGCCTATCTGTTTGGCTGCACCAGCAGCAGCAGATTAGGCGCCGAAATGTGTGTAGTAAGGCCCTCTTGCTTCGCGCCTTACACCGCTAAGCAGTAATCATGGAGGTGTAGCGTACAGATGAACTGTAAGCAGTTTTGCCCGCCGATTAGAACTGGTGGTACTACACAAGAACACGCGAGTTGTAACGCATACAAACAGAAGCTTCTTGTGCAACGGGGCGATTACTAGTCGATACTGTGTGAGTTAGATTTTCATTACGTGTCTCTGCTATTGTCATTGGGTGGCTGGTATGAAATTGGATGTTCGAATGCCATTGAAGTCAAAACAAACAAAAAACATTTGCAACCATCTACAAAGGGAAAATGATTTTAGCACAAGATTATTTGTCATTCGAGTAAAAAATATCGGCCGCCGCAAGAAAAGCCCGAACTTGGCCGATATGTCTTGTTACGGCAGGCTTATCGGCCATTATTTGACATATATATTATATAATCGGGAAACTCCTTCGTTTCGTTGTTGAGTTTACTTCCATCCCTTTCTTTCTGCTGCCGTTGGTTGATTATTGGCTGCTTTTGAAGAATAATGGCGCATTAACCAGGATGAATAGTTGTAATCCGCTGTCATAGCAGGGAATACACGCAATCAGTGTAATCTCATGGTTTGTTTGCAAGGTGAGTGAGTAGTCGTTATACAGAGGTTTTGACGAATTATTACGGAGTAGGCTAAACTGAAAATGTATACAAGAGCGCTTAATGGGCAAACGTCATAAAACATATGGCGGATTCAAAACCCACAGCGACCATGTGGAAAACAACGGCATAAAAGCTGTACGGCCAAGCTGAACGAAGAATGTCTTAATTTGGAGGTTAAGTAGAGAAGCTGAGCAAATTTAGTATATATTTTGAACCGGCTAATGAACATTTATTAATGAAAATAAAAAAATGTAGATTTTCATTGCATTTTAGCTTATATAGAAATTATAGACATAAAAGCTGCATGTTCATTTCATTCTACACTGTGAGTAAACTTTCGTATAGGTGTATGAGTCATGGAAAAACACCATAGCTGAAGTGATATGCCTGAAGTGTTAATTTATGGGGAAGATACATAAAAGCTTCTTACCAATTTTAGTGGACAAGCTGATGCGCTTCGCAGCTGTAGAAACAGGGTAGCAATATGTTATCAGCATATTATATCAATAGTAATCTGAACGGAAACAATCATTATCGATCGGTTAATATATTGAAAACTTGCAATTTGGTCTTTGACTTGCTCTGAAGGTGGCAAAGGATACAATGCAGTTGTACGAATATATGTGGTATAAATAAAATAGCAAAGAACACGTATGCAAAAACGAAATGTAACTATAGCTGTCGTTTGCCGAATTATATATGGTTATAGGTACATAAATTTCCACTAATATCAGATTTTTATTCTCTAATATAATTGTAAAGAATGTGTGATATAACGTCTTCATTTAACCTGCAGCCAGGGTAATCTATAAGTAGGAGATCAGAAACAATAGAGTTCGATTCTTGGAGCCGTTTTTCTGTTGTCTTTGTCGCCCTTGTGATTTGACCATTTGGACAAAGAAGTCTAAATAGCCATAGCGGTAAAAACGATCGAGTTTTTTTTTTACTTTTTATTATTGACAGTAGACAATAACCAATAAGTGAGAACGAATATAATCTTTGTACAAATTCTACGGGTCGTTATTTTTTTTGCAAATGATCGTACCGTGTCCTATATATCGCTAAAGGAATCATTAGTAATAACATTTGTTTCTCGGATATGTTCGCCGTGTTTAGCAGTGTGCAAATTAATAGAGATTGCTTTGCTTCGGGAGTATGTCGGTTTTTTGTTGCGTTTCTTTCACTTGTACATATTACAAAAAAGACTGCTAGGCTGTTAACAAAAGTGCGAGTTTAAGGTCACTATGATCTGTCGTGCCAAGGCATTCCTCTCCGGTGCGATTCGGTTGATAAAGCGATTAACCCACCGGTTCGGACCGTATGTTTAAACGTTTACTCTTACCGTCCCGGGCAACAAAGCCATCATGCTCACGGTATTTTGATTACATTATGAGTTAGTTAAAATGTAAAGATTAACAAAGATAAACTACGTGGTTATTCTTTGAAAGTTTGTAGTGGTAATAAAATTTTGCTAACATACACATATGTTAATCAATAGTGGTTATTTATTAATGCTTCGGTATTTACGGGCTTTGACTAATTTAAATACACTTTTCCGTACTCGAACTTTACGTAATTTAACGCTTTAATCAAAAATCGCATTGCTTCTTATTTAATCTACAGCGAGCAGTAGACTTTATAATTGCTTACATTTAATCGCATTAGGGAAAACTTGACGAAAATTAACGACAACGCACAAAACAATGATAGTTCTAAGGTGGTTAAGCTTGTATTATTCACAGGGCTTTCATCTAGACGTCACTTGATTCGGATTATATTTGTATATAAACTAATAAATATGGTGAGGTACGGATATATAAAATTGTTTGTTTTGAGGGAGCTTATTGTAGAGAGCGAACCAGTCGCCTAATAAACATGTAAGCGGTCCTGCCAATTGGCGATCAAAGTGTCTCTGCCACACTGATGAACACTGATAGGTATAAGTAAAATCAACGACTTTACTGTTTTGGCAGTAAACGAAAACAACTATCAGAATCGTGTTAAAGCTTGATATTTTCATCACGGGTCACCGTATTTTTAATGCAAGCCATGATGCATATTCTGTGGTAATCTTAGATTCTGAGAGATTTTTGCAGGAAAATACTTATAGAGCAAATTCTTCTCTTATGTATATTGTATACCGTACGACGTAATGCTGCAAGCTGAGCCAATGACATTTCGATTATCGCGAACACAAACGCTGCTTCTATGATGGCCACTGACTTGTCCCTTTGAGTGTCAGGTTCGACGATTTGGTTAATCTTGCTTGACTAAACGGACAAACTCTGTCTATGCTAAACTCATCAGAGTAAATTAGTCTCTGTAAACGTGAATAAGTAGGTAGCTCTTGAGCCTGCTCGACCCAATAACGCTACAAAACCGAAATTCTGTTAATACTATTATTTCTCTATGGCCTGTTATTATCGATCCATCTTTCGCACGGGCTCGTTCGTATTTTAATATTATAACGGAGTGGCCGCTTGATATGCGTTTTTCCGCTGATTTTCGGGATTTAACAAGTAAGCGTGATGCCTTTGCAAATGGCCTATTTGTTTTGTTGATTACCTAAACTGAATTGAAAAGAAGAAATACGGATGTGTTAAGAAGTAAAATACAGAATATGACTCTTCTAATAGATAAATGGTTCACTGCATGTTGTTAGAACGCAGACCATCCCTAGGATGAACCAACAACAGCCGTAAATTATAGCCCCCTAAGGCCACGTCTGGTTTGCAGTAGCAAATTGGAGTTTGAGTGTCTTTGCATACAGATGACGGGTATGTTTACATGGCAAACATTTTCTAGTATTATTCAATCTTTGTGGCATTTTAATGCTTGTTAGACAAGACGAAAAGTTCCCGTGACGATCCAGTGGTAACTTGCTTGCCTACTGGACTTACGATGCATGGGGTTACAAACTGGTCATCTAAGTAGCACTAGCATCCTGTCCTCTTGCAAAGATTGATGAGTGGGGAGGAAAAAGAAATCTGGGTTTCGTAAGTGTGCGAGTCTTGTACAAGGTATCGTCAGCCACCGATGACTCATGTGCGCCACGCATTTTGGAGAAAAATATGAAGCCGGACATAGACATACGTTTTTTTTGTGCTGAAAGATGCCAGTCTTTTGAAGCAGGACTGTAGAAATAGAGCCAAGTGTAAAAATCGGACGGAGGATAAGAGAAAAAGACGAAACGAGCCAATTGTCAAGCACTTCCGCAAATAACCCAGAAAGCGAAGGCCGAAGGCCGCTATCTTGTCGTGTAATTGACTCACACTCACAATGTGTGTGTAAATAGAGCTGGAACAAGGCAGTATCAATTTTAATTAGGAATCAAAATAGAAGACGGAACATCGGAACATCGAATCCTCCTTAGTGAACAGATTTTTATGAGTATGAACTCAAGCTTAACATTATTTTTTACACAGAAAACGCAATGACCGCTGCTATATTATCGTATTTTATGTAGTGGATACCTATATAGAAAAGCCTAAAAAAAGTTTTCCGAATTTTTCAAAAAGTTTTCCTGAATTTCTAAAAAAAGTTTTTTTGAATTTCTTGTAAAATGTATAGTTTTATTCGATAGAGAACAAGAACATAATTGTTTGTTCCTAAAATGTAAACCTGCGTTTGTTTTTCACGAAAAGAATGAATCTGCCAAATAATAACACCATCCTAGCTTATTTTTAAATGCAGGGAAACCTCTCAAGTTAAATCAAGTTAATGCATGAACATAGTATTCGCAATATCAGTAACAACAGTAATTGTTATACCGACGGTTAACTACCATTGCCGATTCCGATGCTTGGGGGCGATCATAGCTCGAAGCAGCCTTCGTTAACTGTAGTTGGTGCTCAACTTTGTTCAATACCATGCAAACAGCCTTTTAGCGATTCGTCATATTGATTCCTGGCATTTCCTTCTTATCAAGCTGTAATAGTGAATTATCGTACCGTAATCATGTCGTACTTTCATCGCACAGGATAACGGATTAGAAAGCTTCGTCTATGTACTGTTTCTACTACTGAGCAATCGAACATCTGACAGGGCTTCGATTGACTTCACCGATTATTGGTGGGTGATATGTATCAACTGACTATGATGTAAGATTAGAAATAGGAAATAGAATTCTTGGCCAAGTTTTTGCAAACTGAGCAGCGGCGTATTATCGGCGTCACAGAAAATGAATTTCATTTTTTTAAGTCCAATTATATTACATGCTTATGGTTATATCGGCGTTTGGTTTTCATTCTCTTCCATAGTATTACGTCAAATAATTCCACTTAGTAATACAAAAAAACTTGTGTTCTGCACGGGAACATCGCATGAATATTGGCTTGTGTTTCGGATCACGGCTTACCCCGGGGCAGCTTTTTTTGCCCAAAGACGCAATTTTTGACCCGATCGTTATTGTCAAGATCTTTTCGAATTACGTTTGGAAACATGACTGAATTAAGGCTGGATGCAAGCATCGGCTTAAACTGATCCATATCACTACTTTTAATACTGTACAACTTTGTTGCGCAATTGTTATATAATACAAATAAATTTACTCATATGGTATAGCAATTTTTATTGACAGTTGTAATAATAACGTCTACTGACATCGTCTGTTTGGTAAATTGTCCATGTACAAAACGATACAGAATATGCGCCTATAATGATCACTAAATAATGCTGCGGATGTTCAATATTCTATAAAACTAATCCTTTAAAGACAAAAATGGCAACTTATGTAAAAATAAATCAAAATAAGTAAGCTTGGAGCTATTTACAGACACATGGTTTTTACTGATTCTTTAACATTTCTATTTTATCAATTTGGTTTATAGAGATGCAAGTTGATCAGGCGGTGACTGAGCCGAAGACTGACACTGAACAGACGACACCGACGGCAAGTTCAGGAGCAGCAGGTACTCCGGCGAAAGAAATGGGAGGAGAGAAAAAGGAATCCGGAGTTGCTGAGACAACGACGTCAGCAACATCCGACAACAACATAACCTCCGGGACCGCTGCTGCTAACGTAGGTGCCGCCACAGCTCCCACTACCGGTGAAGCTGTGACCACACCCGAGACAACGGCTACCCCCGGGGCTACAACGACTACGACAACTACAACAACAACTAGCGATTTGGCAACGTCAGCAGCGACTGCTCCGGTACGTAGTAATGCGAAGAACATATTGAAAATAGAAATCACCTAATCAGGGACAAAAAAAAATTATTGAGTCTTATGTATGGTAGTACTTCTTTAGTCAAGCATTGCTTTAGACGGCTGGCTCCCCCTTTCAGCAAGAAACGAAATATGTTTACGCCAGGTACCAAACCTAGATTACCCTTTGCCTTTAAATTTAGTACATCGGCACGTTACTGTTTCACCATTACAGGGGTTTTTTAGTGATAGGTTGGCACATAATTCTTTCTACAGTGATTTTTCTACAGCTAATTGCATAAATGGAGTGCGAAGAATGCCTTGCGGTGTTTCAGTCCACCTTGTGCGCACGTTGGTGCTCCTGTGCTTCCAAAGATAGTTAAGGCTCTGGAGTACCCTTCTACTATAGAAATGCTAGAAAAAATTTCATAAGTTTGACGATGCCATCAATAGAACCAAGTTAGGAACGGAGGAGTGTAAATTTAGTGAAGAGTATTACTGCAATTAGAAAAGCTGGCTGAAGGCCCACATTACTGTAATAAACTGAGCCCAGAAATGACGCCTATTATACGTTAATTGCGTTTAGGTATTGACTTTAGGCCTCGGGTTAAAAAGCGAAAGTCGCACAAACCATTGGGTAGTAGTAAACTTCCTTTCTTCAGCTGTTTTTGTTGCGCACGTAGCAAATAAACTAGGAAAAGATCCTAAAATGTCAGCAGACTTCATCGAGTACTTGTAATCGTACTAGACACGTTACAGTAATTAGATTAACACAAAATCATGTTAGTCGAATTGCTAAGTACGCTAGCAAAATTTACAAACTATACAAATACAAATCTAAATGTAAATGCTAGATACTTTTTGGAAATGTCGCTTTCGAACACAAACCGGCGAAAAGCAAACATCTCGATAAACAAGGTAGTCGAATAAGATTGGCAATACAACTTTGTGGGACCAGTTTCAACAAAACTCTCAACGAGGCCCATTTGTCAGAGGATGATGTAGATGCCCGGTCGAAACGTTAACTCAGTTACAGTGTTCGTATAGCTCAAAGCAACATCGGAAAACATTCTGGAAACGCTATACGACTTTTGTTATGCGCTTTCTCATATCATTTTACACGAGATAGCATAGCTATGATTAAAACTTCCTGATTTGTATGTCAAACGCCAGCTTTTTCTGAATGTTTATAAACACATTTTGAGTTTCACGTCCGGTGTTGGCGCTACACTTCACACGACAGCTGACGGCCCCTTTCCACAGCGCAAAGCAAACCATGTGTTTATGCTCGATACCAATCTAGACCACCTTATCATATGTTCTTATATTTAGTAGGCAAACGCGTTTCTACTGCACCATCGCGAGGGCAGGCGGAAAGACATTTTCATTTGTTTCCGAGCGAACCTTTACCTGATCAAACCTGTAGCTGGACAAATGACGCAACGTCCCATCCATCTACATCGATTAGAATAAGCCTGTGGTTACCTCGAGTAAAAATACGACACATCTATTTCAGGCGGTTTAGGAATCTAGGCTGGAGAACGTAGCTACTGAGGCTGCTTGGGTTTAGTTCGTATACTATGAATAAACTGTTTATATAATTACGATGCCGAATTATCTATGCGATCATGCACGGGTACGTTATGTCTATATATCATCAAAGAGATGCCGATATACGATATAGGGCATCGAAACTCGAAAAGGGTGCTGGTGAAATGAAGAGAACCGAAAAGTTACAAAACAATACTAGGCGTTCAACGGCAGGGAAACGACAAATGAGAGGTAGTTTCGGTAGAAGAGTCTGGAGAAAAAATGAGAAAAAATTGCACGATATCTTACACGCGGGTGAAAGAGTAAGACACAAAATGTAGAAGATTCAAGTAGAAAGCGCTTTTACTTTCAGGGTAACAAAGCGATGACAACTAGGTCTCAAACAGAGAATACTTTACCTTGTAAATTTAGTTCCGCCAAGATGCAATATTATTACTTCGTACGTCCGAAGAGAAGCCGAGAGAAAACAGAGAACAGCGGTAATAATTTAGCGGAAGATTAAGGGCAATGTCATTGTTAGTAGTATGCGGCATACGTTGGGTGGCACGGTTCTATTATTATTTTTATTATTATTACTATTTGCCTTTCTTGCTGAGTTGCAGGCTGCCATTACTACGCCTGCTTTAGCCGCGACAGACTCCACAACAGCTGCAGCTGCCGCCAAACCTGAGCCAGCAAAGGAGGTTGCCACGACAGCCCCTGCCGCGGGCAAGAAGTCCCGCCCTGAAGCTGACCTCTCATCATTACCAACACGCCAGTATCTTGACACGACTGTTGTACCCATACTTCTGCAGGCGTTATCGCAGTTGGCCAAGGAGCGGCCCGCGTCGCCTATCGAATTCGTGGCAAACTACCTTCTACAAAACAAGTCCCATTACGAAGGTGGGTCTCAGCAGCAGAGCATCGATAAGTAGATGGAATGAAACGAAAGAAGAAACAACAGAGATGGGGGTCATAATGAAAGAAACTATGCTACGAGAAAGGAAGGTTGAAAAGACGAAGAACCATCGACGGAACTCACTTTAAAACGGAGAGAAGAAAACTGAAACGTCAGTAATGAGAAAAAGCAGAATGCAACACAGGTGGAATAATATACGAAGTAAGCAAACAATACAAATGGAAAATGCTTGAGAAAATCAATGTTTATCATCACACACATAGACACGGATACACATGTGAATTTAAACATAGTATCTATTACCCGAACAACTATCGTGGTGCTGCATTGAAATCCGTAATGTTAAATGATGGACCTTTTTAAGAGGCATTAGGAAGATGCAACAACCATCGTGCGCCGGTACAATTCGAAATTTGAAATAACTGTCAGTCAGACAGCGCCATCCATGCAAGTCTTATCTATCTAT
>NW_019215210.1:0-21373 GCF_002532875.2 Varroa jacobsoni | reverse complement strand
CCACATTGGCTTCCCTCGGTTCTTAGGAGAAATCGCGTTCACTTGTCCCAGCCTCAAGGCGTACATACATACCTGTATATGTGCTGTAAAGCATAGTTATATTGGTAGGACGGAGGGGTGCAGCAGATGTGTGTTTGTCCTTATGCTAGGACAATACTATTTCGTAAGTCAGTGAACATTGGCAGCTCGGAGTTGAAACAAGAAATCGGTATAAGGGGAGACAAACTGCGTAAACGTTCTAGAGCCTAAGCTGCAAAGCAACGTACGCGATCATCAACAACGCAAAAAAGGAGCGGCAGGCTGGACAACATTTTAACAGCGGAAAAATCGCTGCTGATAAAGGTGCGTATGAAAAGAAGGCAGGGGCAAGCCAGGGACATGTGGAAGTTAACTGATAGAGAACATCACAGAAGGGAGCGGACCCCACTAAGGGTTAGTCGTGGCGACAGATGGCGGTGCGTCGCTGCGTTCAATTTAATCATTACTCGATTGAATGACTCCAGAGATATGGAAGACGACGATGACAACAACGTCTGATTCTTGAAACAGACATGTGAGTGTGTAATGGCCGCGTCCTGACAAGAGGGCTTACGGATTTTTCGTAAGACTGAGCGCCGTCAGTAAAACGGAAACATCTTGAATTGGTAAGGATAGGCTCATAACTGTTCTAAACGAAGCGGATTTATCAAGCCGAGAGAAGAAACGATACAAGAAAATTACTCGTTGGTAATATTAGCTCATATCCAGTGGTATGAATACGCTTGGAAAGACGTTTTGAGTTGGTCCCTGTATTATAACTATTTTTAAGAGCAAGCCTCTCTGTCAATGGTCTGCCCTCACTGGCCCGTTGGCAATTGACCAGAGTGAAAATTTTTACTTGAAAAATCAATCGGCATGCAACACAGTCGCGAGTATACGTGACTTCGTATGACGCAACGTATAGAGCAATCATAACGGTAGAAGGTACGTCGACGATGGGGCATTTATTTTCTTCATAATAACTGCGTCGAAACGTCCGCCTGAAGGAATAAGGTAATGTACCAAGCTGTACAATGGTTAGCAACGTCAAGCTTTGTCACAACAAACGATTCGCAGTACCTGTACCATTTCCCTACTAGTTTTAGAATGAACCCGATCTACGCTAGTCTTTAATCCATACGAGTGCATTCTGAACGGACTTCAAAAGTTCTCCCGCACCTATTCCAAACGCATAGATTGAACTCCTCATTGGGTTTTTGACAGCGTCAAGCAGCTTGTCGTTAGCGCGCTCCCCAATCTATGTCCGGCTGTCGTTTGGACCAGCATATGCACTATTGCACTAACGAGTTCGCCGTAAGAAAGTATATATTCGCCAACAGCATAACTCGTAACGGTCTAATTGATTGGGCCCGAGGGTCGATTGGCCGTCGGTATCCACTGTAATACTTGGACGTTCGGTGTCAAACAGGCGAAGCGATCTCAGTTCCATCGAGTCTCAACCCGACATAAGCATATATTAGCAGGCACTTCGTGAAGCTGAAATATAGCGTAATAGTATAGCAATTTTTCACGTTTTAAAGGCTCTATTTGTTTTCGTCGCAGCTGCCTTCGTTCACATTGGGATGCCCAGCGGCATTGATACCATCGAGCAAATGGTCAGGAGAGCGCCCGTTTCCTTTCCCTCAATTAGTTTCTTCTACTGCCTTTATCCAGCTTGCTGATCTAATAGTGCATTGTTCTGTTTAGCGTTAGTGCCATCATCATCACAATCATTCACAGCCACCGAATCATCAGCATAATCATTACTGGCCCCGTCATGAGAATCATGAACAGCGGTGGCGGCGGCGGCGGCGGCGGCGGGCGCATTGTGCCCAGCTGCTCTACTGCCACAGCCAGTGAGAGTGAAACAGACAAAAATTAGCTGAGCTTGAAAACATCCTTCTCTATATTGATACGGTCGTGTGCGCTTTTCGCCGTGAGCGTTTAGGAGTCTGGGCTGCGCTTTCCGAGCTGCACGATCCCCTCGATGGGAACGTTGCCGGGGAGGCGAGCGAACCGTTGGCGACGCACTGATCGCCGCTACGTTCTCGCGATCTTAGAACAGCCGTAGACTGAAAGAGAAAGGCAAAGAACAGACGTCTCTTCTTCGCTTCCTAAAAATATAAAAAGCACATTCTCTCCTTAACGCACCGATCACTAGCAGTTGACAACTTCTACTATACGAGCGTGAATATAGGCTGGTAGGACGCAAGGCGTCACCGCAGAGTGCACATTGCTTGCTACTACTGCCACCGCTGCTGCTGCTGCTGACAGTGGCATTTGTGTTGTAAGCCCAGCGCGAGCGTTGCCGAACGGGGAAAACGAAAGTAAGCCAGGATCGAGCGTTGATACAATAGGTTCTCGAGCGAGACCAGCAACGAAACGAGATGGCTGGCAGCGTCTATTAGACAGACATGGCTGTGGCGGTAGCTGTTTTTACTCTGACGAAACGTCTATGCGCGTAAACGAACATGAGCGCGTGCCGGTATGTGAGGTGTGCTCTGTGTATGTGGAAAATACTGTTTCAAATATAATATCTAGATGCTACCTAGATTATAATACAGCATCCACGTAACGAAGCCGGATGCACCTTCCGCGAGTGGTTTCGACTACCCAGCAGGCGCAAGCGAACCGATGCATTCGACATATTGGAGGACGACAAATAATAACAACAAGAACAAATAAAGTGGTAACGAAACCATAGTTACGCTAACAGGCGCAAACAAATACGGACACTGATGATAGTTGTTACATGGGCGTAGGAAAAGGGAATAGAACCTTGAGCTGAAACTACTGGCACCGTGCCCTTTGCTGACGCTACATCACTATTACACATCATCATTATCATCACCAGGTAACTTCTGCTAAGTTTTTTTTTTTTCTATAATTTATATTGGCTATTCGGGATCGGGGAATGAGATTCAACGATGTTTTAAAAAGCGGGCAGAAACAACGTATGTAGGAGACCGATCTATCTAAAAAAGAGAAAAGGGAACACCCATAAAGCACCAGTAGTGGCTCAATAGCAGTATCAACGGCAAACGCTGCTGAGGTAACGCATTGATCGGCGTTCATAGTTCATCGAATAAAGATATACGCAGTCGCTGATTATCGATGAATATATTTGGACTACTAGAACAGCACTATAAAGAGGCGATATATCTTATACAGAAAGTGTGTTATTAACTCTTGTTAGCTAAACGTACATGACTTTTCCATTTTCTGCTTATTTTCCCTCTGCGTTCCTCTTAGCTAAAATAATCGCTTAGTTCAACTACCTAATAATTATTAAGCCAAAAAAAAGCCTTCAGCTACATAAACAACATACATAATCCTCCTGTAACGGTTGTACGGTAGAAGTATGAGTGCATTTTCGTTAATGAGAAGTATAACTGGTACATATGACTATAATTTAATGACCATCAGAATACACGGTCCAATGCTACGCCTGCGCAGCTGTTCACTTCGTCATGTAAAGGTTCCGATTCTCTGGTACAGTTTGACTTCAGAGATCACTGAGCACCCATCGAGGAACTTCGGCTGTTATATGGCCAGTGATTTCTTACCTCAGAATCACACCAAAACCGATTTCGCACCTAGTTTACTCTACCTATATTGCGGACAACGGTGTCGATCACTGGCATTCGACACTATGGATGTTTCACTTAACGTCGGATTCTATTAACAGATGGGTTGCGCTACATTTACCATCACAGCCTAATATCACCGTTCTGCTAACAACCTCTTCATAGCCAATCGATGGACTTGGCCATAGTGAAGGTTGGCATTATACCTTTTCCTGAAAAAAGAAAGCGAGAGGGGAGAAGGCGGATGGGCGGGCGCGGGGGGTATCGATATGGGCAATTCTTCTTCTTGTTTCTTTTTTTTTATACTCCCTTGACTTAGCAATGGTGTGTATGCTATTAAACGTTATCAATGTGACGAAAGGCAAAGTAACGCCGAGCTGTTGTCCGCTTTCGGCTTGGTGCACAACGTCTGGTTTATTCGAAGTTATTCGTGGTATCGTATTTAAACTCTCGGTTGCTGAATCCACATATGAACATAACTCACTCGACTAACTTCCATCTAACAGGAGGAGAATGGAGGTAGGTAACAGTGAATTCTGTAGTCATCGAAATGGTTCAATGACTCAATCAAGCTCCTTGCCTCATGACCTCGAGCCCGATAGCGAGATTCCACAACGCCGTGTTATTAATTTCCTCATGCATCACGCTATTGACACAGGTGAGCAAGGTATATGAACAGCAAATCTAGCGCTTAACACCCGCAGCCAATGGTAAGCCCGACGACTTTTTGCTCGCTCATCTTCAAATCATATCATGCGGGAGGAGCAAGGCGAGCTTAACCAGTGGATGAGTTCCGTCACTAGCAATATAAAGGTTCTCACTTGTTTTCGCGACGCTGAATGATATGACTGGCAAAGATCGATTTCGAGACTCCATCAGTCAAAAGGTCCGGAAGCTTTATACGGTATATTTATTTAAGGTCTACCAGAATCTTTCCAACACAGCGAAGCACCATAAAGGAACGTCGATGCATTGCGAGCTTTTGTTAGTGTGGGTGCTTTCTTGTAACAGTCTATTTTCCGTTGTTTCATGGCCTAAAGAGGCGGCCTACTTCTTGCAAGAAGGTACTCGGATGAAAGCGCGAACACAGCAGAACAGCACACGACTAGTTTTCTGGTCAGAGCAAAGCAAAATTATGTCGGTTACTTCAAAGATTGCCTTTGTGTTGAATAGGCGTTCAATTGATGGCGAGCCACTTTGAATGAAATTAGAAAACGTTCAAATACAATGAGCGCATCGCATCGACTAAAGTGTCACGCTAGGAAGCCTGAACGCAAACGACGGCCACTCACTAGCCGAGCCTAGGCTATTAATATTATAGCAGAAAAGCGTTATCTCTTTGTCTTGGGCTTACTGTTTCCCAATGTGTAGAGCTTTTGTACAAGCCTTCGACAGAGGTCCACCGCAGCGGTCGTAGCGCTAGCGTCGTTCGGACTACTTTCCACAATAATAGACTAATGAAGGATGAATCGATGGCCAGGCCACAGGTAAAACGGTACAGCAAACGATTATCCTTACCATTCATGATCATCGTCATCATCAGCGTTATTCAGTCGTGTTACTCAAACTCGACTTGTCCGCTGTTGTTAGACCGCACTACGCAATTAGCAACACAATGATACGAATCGGTCATACTTTGAGCGGCAGACACCGCAAGCTTCCGTGTGCACCGTGGATCTACTGGTAGTATCTGGCGCATTCTAGCCAGGTCGAATATAAGTGGAATTAATGGCTGATAAAATCATCTATCTACTGACGCGTCCATACACTCGGTCGTGCATTGTGTCTCTGTAGCAAAAGCACGTAACACCTATGAAAAATGATATCTAGTTCAGACTTAAAAAGTCTCGTTTAAAGGAGCAAAGTGAGGAGACTCATACTGGCACCAAGCACCTATGCAACAACGATTTCAAATTGTTGCTTGTTGTACGCGTTTGAGTGGAGCTAGCTGGGTACACTGCATTGGCCGTGCAAGATAAATTTAGATGAGCTAGAAGCTTTATCTAGTCAAATATGCCTTTATTGTCCGGCGATGACAATCTTTATGTCTTCTATAGCTACGGGCAAATGGCGCGATGTCAAATTCGACCAGACTCGCAAAATTTAGCCAGTCTTTTTGGCCAATCCAACTAACTTCGTCTATCGTCGTGTCTTCACGAAACACTCTCGGCCAGGATGATTTTTATCATATCTGCAGCATTTAATACTATCATAGCATTAATAGATCATGCCTCCGTCGTTCGTGCAAAGGGTGCTGATCATTAAGGGACAGCCGGTCATGGCATAGGGACTAAGAAGGTTGGCTGGCATTGATTGCCGGGCGAAGAGAGCAACACTGGCGAGCTATAAAAGCGATAATAATTTTAAATTAATAAATATAGCAGAAAAGCAACAAAGCGGATTGGCCGTGAACGGCCCCGATCTCTTCTTTTGGCTCCCAGAATGCTCTCCGTTGCTACGACGAGGCGAAGGTCGGTGAGTAGCGTTCGAGCGCTAAAGAATTGAAGAAGGACTCGCGAAGCAGGATGTCACGACGTCCATTCAAACGGCTAGAGAACTGGAGAAGCCAGACACGTGCGAGAGCGGTGGGCTTTCCTCGAAGCGTTCGATTTTTAACGGTGGCAGAGTGATTTCGGCGATTTTAACTGCTATGGCAAAACAGTGAGAAGCAACGCAACGAAGATATTAACCCATTGCTAGCCAACTGGCAGAACAGACGAGACTGTGTGGTTCATCCGCTCGACGATTGAAACATCTTCGAAAAGAGATAGTCTACGACTTTTCTTGTATAGTATAGTAAGATATGTGAGCCGGCTGGATAGAATTGTATGGGTTCGCAAGGCATCATTCAGCTGGTTGATAAAGCCGAACTAAGTCAGTGGCATCATTAGTTAGAGTGAGGGGCTCAGCGTGTTTATCGCTTACGAAGTTGACAGGCTATTTAGTGATATGGGAAAGAAAATATCACGACGTAACTTTCGTAATTTCAGACGTGTATAATGTTAACTGGGATGCCGAGATCTAGATTTCTTGGCTACATTCGAGTATATACGCAAAAACGAACTCTTGTTCAAGGCTCCTTAGCTACATCGAATAATACGCGATCATTTAAAACACCAACTAAAACATAATTCGGCTTTAATACGGTGGTCTGCAGCTACATTGAGTTTGTACCGTGCAGTGCTGAGCAGAGGCGACACTGTCAAACTATACTTGCATTCATGATGCTTTTTCGAGAACGCTGTTACTTTCTCTCTCTCTCTCTCTCTCTGTTTTCCCTTAAAGGTGGTCAATCTTAGCAACCACCTCTGGATCGTTCAGGCTTAGTGTCATCAACTAGCGTCCCTGTACTAAGTGTGCTTGGCCTACCTTATAGATAGATGCCATTATAATAATATAGTAGGTGACATTGCCTAGCCTTCCCCGTTACCCCGCACCCCACCACTCCAAGTGCTCCCTGTCTTAGGCCCCATCTTCGGTTATCTAGCCAGGTCTAGGGGTTATAACTCTAGGTTCACTACGCTTTGACCATATCAACTGTATCAAGACAACGATTATAATGTGTCGCTCGTCCACTCGAGCTGGTTTTCTAGTGTGATCTACGTGATAAGTACTGGCATCGTATCGCCAGCAGCTTTTCCTATATCCTGCCGTGTTTCCCATCAAACCATCCCCATAGTCCCAGGAGGTTTAGAACCTATCGCTGTACTGCCCTGGCTCTCCAGATCTCTATCTTATTTTATCTGTTTTACTCTCTCAGTGACTCTTCTTATATTACAGGCAATATCTGTAATAAGGACAGCAAGCAAATGACGCCGAAACGATCTGCTCCAAGGAGACGAATGCGTCCCTTATGATGCGCGCTGATTCGACCATCGCCAATAGTCTTTAACTAAGCGAACTGGTCTTTGCTACTAGCTGCCAACAAAAGGGCCTCAAAATGAAACAACAATTTTTTCACACCCTAGTTTTGATACATTTGCAGCATGATACATGTATGTATTACGCCTTTAGATACATACACACACGTACAGGGCCCTTCTGCTTTTGCGGAATATGCGCCTACGTTCTCCAAAGATTATATTCCGAGAGACAACTTTACGGACCACCGCATCAAAAGCCCTACGCTAATCATCGTGTACGCTAGTGGCGGAAAAAGTAAGCTGCAGGATTTGAAGCGGCGTCACTAGTCAGTCATCATAGTTAGCAGGGTAGTGCACCTTGGCAGGCAGAGACTGGGCTGTCGTCTGCATCTCGTCTAGAAGGAAGTCAAACCCGCCCGACTCTAGCCGCTGTTCATTCAGAGAGAACGGGTCCTCTCTAAGTGGGTAAAGGTGCGTGAGCGACGACTTGAAGTGACTCGGAGAGGGGAAAACAAAAGAGAACCATTATCGAGCTCTTTCTCCATGTTTCGCTTTGTCCTTCCTTTGCCTCTACCCCACTCCGAGTCCCTTTTTTGAGCCCTACACCAAAAAACTTGAAAGTGAAAAGAGGTAATGCTCGCATTCACAGCAGCGATAGATTGAGCGGGACCAGAGGTGCAAAGGAGCAAATGGCTAATGACTGAAAAAGAAGATAGGCCGACTAGAGAATGTGTTCCCGGGAAAAAGCCGAGAAGAAACCGACAATGAATCAAGCAATTCGTGCAGCAGCAGCAGCAGTCATCTGCCGACGTCCGCGCAACAGCCAACGACGAGGTAACGGAGAGCGATCGAACACAGGTTACCTTTCGCGACGGTAATCAATCGCCTTTTGTGGCTCACAATCGCTGACGACATCGAAAAGACAATTCGGCGACAGACAGATAAATACTAAAAAATTTGAAGGATGGCTTGATCCCAAAACATTCATTAGAGAAAAGTTATGTTAATCTCTTTGTCTCGGCGCCTTTAAGGCAAATGCTCCACGAGAGGCAGATCAGATACCCTTTATAGTAAACCTGCTTCTTCAAGTTCATACATAGGGATAGGTACAGTCTTAAATATTATACATCGATAAGAAATACCTAAGTTCACTACAGCATCCAGCATGTTGCAAAAGAACAGGCGTTTTCTGAAAAAGGCAAATGGTGTAGTTACTCTCTCCGAAGCAATTTAACAGGTTGAAGAATGTCAATAACTTCAAAACTTTTTGTTGTCAATAAGTCAGATTTGGCAAGCCTGTATGCGCATAAGCTTTTTGACTATCTAAGACTATAAGCTCAACGATAAATAGTATCAAAGTATTTAATGCTTAGTATTAAAAAAAAAACCAGCAATTAAATTTCAGTTTTTCACCGGTAAGAGCGCTGGTGAAGTTAATCAAAAAATGATGCCGATACTCGGCAAGAGAGTCTTCAGTGAAACACTGCCAATTTGCTACTGGCGGAATCACTTTAAGAATAAAAATTGAGAGGCCAAAAACTGCGAAATAATTGACTACACCTCAGAATCTCAAACCGAAGGGTGAGTCAGCGTGATTACTATTGATTCTGGGGAAACGAAAGTATAAACAATGTACCCCTTGTCGACTCATAATTTGATATCTCAACGATACTGCAAATCAGAGGTACCCAGCTCTTGAGAAGTCTACCGGCTGTGATGTGCAAATAATAAGGCAGGCACATATAACACATAGCAAAGTATTGTTGTACCACTGAATTGTTCAAGCGTCCGGTTCGCTAAATGGCTTCAGGCAACCTAATAGTACACACAAACCGTTCGGACTGAATAAAGCATTCCAGTCACAAAGTCTGGCTAGCTTAACCTAAATCAGACTCTATTTCATTTTTTTTGCCCGTCGGTCCTATATTGGCAACCGGACTGTTTAACACCAGTCATCATCGGCTATCACAAGCAGCTCTGACTACGCCAGGCTGTCGACGCGTGCCTTCAGCGCCCTTCTGACTGGTGTTCCGTGTGCTCGTTCTCTCATTGTCCACTGCTTGCGTCGTTCGCTATTCTGCAGGCCGAGTGCTCTGGCAAACAGTTAGTTTACCGGGCGGAAATGGCGGTGCAGGCGTTGCGCTTTCATTGCCTTGAGACGTGGCACCCATCTCTTAGACCCATCCTCCATCCACCTAATACCATTCTCGCTTATAGCCATTATAGCCCTATTATCTGTTCGCACTGTCAGCCGCAAGCCCCCGTCCTCTCCCCCGGGATCCTCCATCTACAGCACTCGTCAGTAGAAAGTAGGTATCCCGGCATCAGCTCGTCTAATCATTGCCGTTTTCTGCCACCCCAAACACTCTGCATCTTCCCTCCCTAATCGCCTTGCTCGCTCGTTCTTCATCTCTATTATACCATACAGATATCTTATCCGCTGCGCTGCTACTAGTTAGACATCACTTTTCCTTTCTGGCCTACAGCAGTCTCTTATGACTGTCTCACAGGCTGCGGCCCAACACGACTCGTTTCATCTTCACCATGCAATCGGTTCGGGCTATGCGGCCACTCAGTGAGGTTCATTCGGCAGGATTGGTCGAGGATAGGGCCAACAGTCTGCAGCTTGCAGCTGGCTGCCCACCATTTTGTGTATCCCGCAGCATGGCTTGGCCGTAAGCTGCCCGAGAGCTCTTCCGCGCTCTTCAAATTCGGCCACTGCTTTCATCGTCACCACGGCCACCTCTGTGGCCGTCCCTCAGTCTCCTATACTTCATCGTTCTTTTCACCCTCTTGCCTTCTTGCATGCACTTCCTTCTAATCGACTTGTCTACTATGGCTCATCGTCGTCGGTCTCGTGGTCGTCGCCTCCGTCGTCGTGCTTTTCTTCCTCCTCCCCCATAGAGCACTACTACTAGTGGTAGAAGGACAGATCAATTACCATCTTTCTCTCTCTCTGTCTTCCTTCCTACTTGGGGACTAGCTGGGATCTGCTGAAATGGGGGTCGGGCTTGGCCGACTCCGATGGCCGCCGACCAGTACTTTGATGGCTGTCGTCCCGATGGCCACGCTAGCGCTGCTATCAGTGCTCTGCCTGCTAACAAGCCTGCGTAGCTATTCGCCAAGTGAGGAAAGCAGGGGAACACAAGTGAATCGAGAGGCATTGGTCAGAAAGAGAAGGAGCTAGCCTATAGATGGCGAACGTTGTTACTGCCGTTACTTTTTCTCTCTCTCTGCCACAAATTAGACGTTCTCCTTCTTCTTACTGTACCTCCTGCTTCACTCGTCCTATTCTAGGCTCTGGCCTACTCTCTCTCATCAGTCATGAAACAGAATTGCGGGGGTACTCGTAACCGGGTTCCAACATGGCCCGCCGCTAGGCCGCAGCGTTTTCTTTCTTCCTTGGGCTTCTACCCTACCCCCGTGTGCTTATTAGCCAGCGGTAGTAGTAGCGATGGCGGCAGTCGGTCAGCAGCGGGGTGAGAGACCCAAGCACGCGGCGCATACGGACGCGAACGGGCGATTGGACCATGCGCCGATGTTTGGCAGTCCGGCCAGTGGCAGCAGTTTAGGGTGGGGAGTTCGCGATGAGGGCGATGACGATGCACGCTGGCCCTACCGCTTAGCCGTCAACTCGCCGTTGTTCGTTGTCCGAAGCTAACGTAGGGACGAGAGTGTGAGCTAATTAAAATTCAATATTGATAACAGCCATTGCCCACCGGTCGGGCGGTCGACGACCGGTGGTGGCAGCAAGGCTCTAAGCAGCACTTCCCTTTGGCTCCGAAGCTTAGTGGGTACGAAGGCCCGAGGCTCGTCGGGAACACCGGAGCAGTGGCCGTTCGTTCGCCGTTTGGAAAGGGGTGAATCAGCCCTGGCGGCAAGCCTTTACAGGAGCCAGTTCCATCCCAAGAGGACGATAGGCCGATTGACTGGCTAACAACAAGGGCAGCTTGAGCTGGGGCGTTACCCGGCACTCGAACGACAGCAGAAGCGGCAGGAGAGACAGACAGAGAGAAAAGGGACACACAGGCCCACAGACTAGTCACCGCTTCGCAGGAAGAGGGCTATGGGTTGAAATGAGATCGTGAGGGTAGCTGGAAGGAAGAAGGTCTCCAGCGCAGGGTTTTATATACTAATTGCCCTCCCGGCAGTAATGGCTCGTAGTGGCGCTCAACGCAATCCACTTTCTCACTTCCTCTGCAACTCTCTCCATACCTCAAGTATCCCTACGTCTCTACTGATGGATTTTCAAACCCCAATGGGGTTCTCCCAGGGTTCGAGTTGCCTGCCCTTGCCCGTTGGCCACTTAATATCGGGTATGCTTGTCCTTTTTTCGCACGCACGCGCCTGTTGACAATTAACAGGAACCGCTGCCGGTATTTAACAATTTTTTAGTGGCCGCTGCCGAAGTAGAAATTAGACAGTAGTAGTTGTCTCAGTTTCTTTCCCTCAGTCGGTCTCTTAATTAAAAAAAAACGCCAAAATGGGGAAAAGCAATACGACTTCAGCCGACTGCAGCGGTCCTTCGTCGTAGCCGTAAAGGTCGACGTGAGTGACTCCACATATGTGGACGTCTGCGATGAAAACACTAATGGTGACAGGAATCAAATGATTATGGAAATCGTTCTTGATTTTTTGTATTCAAGTTACAAATGTAGTCAAGCTAGAAATCGGATTGAAAACGATTATGAAGTCTGAAAACCCGTAAGTCGACTTCCCTCATAAGACGATATCTAAGCAACAAAATAAAGGCAATCAAATATCTATTGTAGTCAGTTACTGTTGTAGCTTTAACGTACAGTAAGACCTAACTGTTTTGACCTATATGCATTATTTACTTTTCCTACGCACCCACGTACCACCATAGTATTATAATGAACTGTCGAATTGTTAGACACACAGACCGCATACAAAAGTTAAAAATTTTAACTCCCAGGATCGGCATCATTGGAGTTCAGTTACCAAGTAAGCGATCACCAATTGTCATATATCACTAAAAGTTTGTCGAAGTCGTTTTTTCTTATAATTACCGACATTTAGCGCCTCGATGTCAGCACACTCCTCACAGAGTGCCACAGTATCATCTCCGACCGAACCGGCATTTAACACCCCCGGCCTTCGTTCAGCCCTGACAATTATTACTCGTGTATGCCTGTGTTTGAGCGTCTGCGTTCGGGCGTGCGTGCGTCTTATCATGGCGAGTCACGGCGCTCCTAAACACACGATAGTTTCCTTCCGCTTTAAACGGCTCCTCGCTAAGCGCTCCCATTGACGAAGGGATCCTATCGGGGATCGAGCGCGCGATCCGCGTAGCGCAAGTGGGCTAGAAGTTGAATCTGATTTAGGGTTGGGGGGCGGGGGGGTGAAATCCTTTTTTACGAGGCGGAGTAGTATAGTGCGCGAGCCGAATTAAGGGCGCAAAGTCGAATATTGTATAGATTGGACTCCATGACGGCCCTGTGCAGGTCCTGTATTGGGCCAACCATTACCAGGCTGCATCTGCGGGGTTCCCGTGAAAAGCGATGTCACTAACGTTTGCTATCATCTAGCCCTTATACAAAGAAACTAGGTAGCGTTATTGCTTGCCTTGATGCATACGATGATACCACTAGCGGCGTTATAATGGTTGTTTTTGCTTGGGCCTGCTAACCGGCGATCACGGGACGCTCGGTGTAGTCAGCCGAGCAGTTTCAAGCTTGTACCCATTAACCACTGTACAAGCAGACGATGGTAGAACTGCAAGCTGTTCTCGCGATTAATCCGCTTCTACTAACGCTGCAAATCCCGCTACTATTTAATTTTCCACTCTTATCAATATCGTCCTACTTCTACTGCTAGCACTAATAATAATAGTTTTCATCATCGTCGTTGCTAGTCACTATCATTTCTTGGTACTTTGTTGACTGCACACTGTGTATCACCCACACGCTTTTTGCCCATATTTTTGCGCGAATGTTATTCTTAACTTTGTCTATGTCGCCGCTATTCTCACCGAGCAGGAATTCAACAACAATAACAGCCCCATAGCAACAGTGTCGTGACGCTTCTGGTCACAGTGATAACGTCGGACGCTGATGCTGATAACGGCTACGGCGGCGATGACCGCAGCGACCTCAGAAAGCTACGAAGAAAAGTAACAGCTATCGTCGTGCTAGCGACGCTGAGCCTCCGGTAGCGTGAGGTCATAGAAAACGTTAACTACCCAGCTAACTAATCAGTAAAGGACAAGAATTAACGATGATGATAATAGGGTGACGGCGACGACGACGACGGCAGGGGTGATGATGATACCGCCGATAAGCGATAGATAAAAGCTCATCATTTTCTATGCGCTAAAAAATCAGCCGTTTTGTCGAGCCCTGATCGATATGAGCGAGTTCCTAGAGCTTGTTCAGCTGATGAGGAAGAAATAGAAAGCAAAAACGCTAATTTCGAAAGGCTAAAGACATTTTTATTGACTGGAATACGACTCGTATCGCGTCAAAATTCAACTTGAGAACCTTTAAAATGAAATATTTTCTCTAGACAGCAGGTTATATATCGCCAAGTTCCTACCACCCGTTACTAGCTAACTCGAATTTTGGCGCTCCACGCCCAATTTCAAGTGGACACCTGGTCTCTAGACGGAAATCGCATCGGACTGGAGCTCAAACCAATATTAGGTCACAAATTAATATTACATCACCCCTTCTCCTCGATCAACCTCAACTACTATTCCGCAAACGCCAACATTAGTCTTCATTTTCCATATAATCGTTCCGGCATGGCCACCTACCGTTATTACTGACTGCTTGCCCAGGTCACCGTTTCTGGGATGATATCTGCATTCTAATAGCTATTAGCTAGCGTAATACCAATAACTGCGTCCTCATGGTTACCCTAATCGTTTTATCGTCAAATACTGATCCTCGGTCCTACGGCTAATATAGAACATTTTGTTATTCCGGCGTCTCAATTCGTTTGGACCTATCTGAGCCAAGCATTTATACATACATACGTACATTCAAACTCATCTTCGGCATCAGCATCTTTATAACATTAGTCCTACAGCAACCAAAGCAGTGATTGTGGTAACTTGACAACGGCCTGCCTCAACCAGGATGCCGCAGAAACTTGGCAAGTAGTTGCTATTGTAGTGGTTGCTCTTATTATGAGGATGTTAGGTAATACCACAAGGATATATGTATATATATATATATTGGTGATACTAACGCTAATAATTTGTATTAATAATCAGCGTTTAATCCACACGCGGTTCACAGGACTCTATTGTAACTGCCAGGAAGTTGCCAGACGGCGAATGGGTGAGCAGGCAGGAAAGGCGCGCGAAAACGGGGAAGGACAGACAACGGGGCAAAGACAGAGAGCAAGTATCGTGAGCGGGTGTTGTAGTAGAGTAGATTTTGGGGTGAAAGAGGAATGAGGATTTAGACCCTGACTGGGCTACCCAGTTTTCCCCAGCGCGAGACTCAAACCGGGCATCCACTACTAGCTACACGTTATTGTATATATATACATAATCGTCGAGTACTCAGCTGAGCGGGTGGCGTACAGCTAATCACCAGCCATGGTCCTATATCCGTGCGACGGAGATCCGATAGTATTATACACACCGCTCAAAGCACACCTCCTTGTAGAACCCTTTCAGACTCAGTGCAACAGAAGATTTCCATGTTGAATAGACGAGAAAGTTACCTTCAACATGATTGCAACTGGCAAATTCTGTGCCACCTCATTATCATGTACGCGCAACAGTTTCCACCGAAGGTAGCCAATGTTTCATGACGCTCATTGCGCACTGAGAGATGTTTTCCGCGATAGAAACTAAGTACTGCGTCGTATATTTTTGAGCATCGTGGCATATTTAAGACGGTTAGGTCCGTACAATGTGTCGCTAGACAGTAACATGGCAGTCTCGGTGCAACCTTATCGCAGTACTTCACCTGAAAGATAAGTTAATCGGTTCATCATTTCTCATTTGGGAGAAAGCAGTAGCTGAAATATCGTTGGTGTCAATGATGAGAGTCTTTTAATAACTTTGGACGTCACTTATAATATTTAGCGCGTCTATGATAAATCGTTTGGCAGAAGATTATATAATAAGAATATCCAATTAACCAACTGCACCTTCTTTTCTTTGCTTACAATAATCTTCCCTAAGGTCGTCTATAAAGCTATTAGCAGTTTTTGCTGGATAACTGCGGCTACAACTTATGGGATAAAAAACGATACGAGCTAATCAGCGAACCACTGGCTACTAAGATGACGCCTTCCGTCGTTGCCCCTGATTGCTCGCCAGCGTCAGTCAGCGTTTTCTAAAAAGCAAACGATCCGTAATAACGAATACGATTAAACAACTTCTAACTGCCTCCATAAAATTTTCAACAGTAAATACAATAAGTGAGCAGGGAAGTAACTGCACAAGAACTTAGTTTCAGGTGTCTCGGGACGATAACTCATCACCATCGTGCCTCACGTTAATCAAACATAATCGACGATCTGCCACTTCATCAAATCATCATGCTGGACGGCAACCAGGACGATGTAACGAGGAACCGCTTACTTGAGCTGTTACACAAAAGGAATACCTCAGAGCCTAACGAGAAAGTGAACAAACAGTGGCAATAAAATTTGGATGCTGGATGCAGTTTTATCTCGAATTTTATTAATTAACTGATGCCCCTAGGGCGTACCGACGCATGGTACATCCGAGCAGTAGTCGCGGTTTCTTTTTGGACAAAAATCCAGAGAGCTCCATAAAAAACGTGCATTTAAAAACAGTAACAATATCATTTGATCATATTTTATTAACAAGAATACATTGTCACACACGGTTCAACCAATCAGGATCCACCCCCAACCTAAAGCAATTAGAGCTAAAGCTCGGTGGTGAAATTTTCCCGCGAACAGAAAAGGCTCTTATTCGCTCGAAGGCACCTAAATAAAATTTATTCTCACAACAGAGTACGCTTCGATTCATCCACGTTACACAGAGCTGAGACAGTACTATTTTATATATATACATACAAACAGCGGCCTACAAACAGAGGGCACCATTGTTATGCCATCGGTGCACCAGATTCAGCTAGCAAATAGGACAATAACAGGCGAATCACTTATTACGCCGCAACAGCTCCAGTGGACGAGGTAACAGAACGTAACGCAGAGATATTATTATTATTATTGCTATAATTATCTGACTGTCTAATATTTATCTTGGCGAGGAACGATTAGTGGGTTCGAACTAGTGAGAGTCAACAAGCGTGAGGTGTGGATCAGCTGTTCCTGTCTCGAGGCATTGTTGTAGGTAAAAGCAGTGGGCTAATATTAGTAGTGCAGCTAGTTGACGAGGCGAGACTGACAAAAAAAGATTGTACGCGAAACATGCTGACGAAGCAACGATCCCCAATCAAGGTTCGCTTTATCATCCGACTAGGTAAATGATATAAAATAGCGTTTCGATAAACTTCGTTCTGACCGGTCGGTGCAGGTGGGTCAGTTACGCGGCTCAACTATTATTAGAAGTGGCTACGCTGTACAAATCACTACTGAACAGCGGGCACCGACGATGAACGAACAATAACAAGCTAGCCCTCTACGCTGATCAGCTGAACACACAGATAGGAGCTCAGATTAATTATTATGTGCGTCTGATGGGTTGGGAGAAACATAGAACGCCTAAACTAATTATCGTGTTTTGCGTCTGATGCGTCCCTATTTGTTAGTTCGCAGTCGCAAGAATGAAACGGAGCGTTTTTTTTTCAGACACGGATTATTGTACAACGACTGACAGAATTTATCGATTCTGTTTGATGTACAATCGTATGACAAGACTGCTCAGACGGTGCGATCGATGTTAGACGTCGCCAATTCGTAGGGTTAAAATCTGCTTCCGTAAGCTCAAATCTCGTTTTCCGTCGGCATTGTCCTTCGTGTGAGTGCACTCGCTTGGCAGCGCAGTATGTAATAGAATATCGCTTACCTTTTCCGTCATCCTCACTCCGCGTCGAATTCAATCTCTGTGTGTCGCAGTTTTCTGTCTTTTTTTTTTGTCGAAAGATACAACGGTAAAGTTATGGAACTGAATCCCTATCCCAACTCGAGCTGAACTCGTTTCAGCCATACCGGGCTAGCAGCGGCCGTACCAGCTGCAGTTAGTGGCAAACTTATTATACTGGCTAGTGGGGCTGAGAGATGCCCTAGGCGATTTCTTGCTCCTGTTGTCTTTCTGTTCTCGCCACTAGATTTTTCGCTCCTTCCGTGCCCCGTATCAATCTTACCTAGAGCGACATGCTCTGCCCTTCCCATTTAGCTCTCTCGCACGCTTCCCATATCCACAGTCCCTTCGCGTACTCTTCACTTTGGCTCTTCTTTATATCTTACCATTGTTCCTTTTTACCCAAAGGGACAAAATGAGAAAGGCACAGGGAAATAGATAGAGCAGTCACCAGCAAGGATCTGTTTGCTGGATAGCGTCGCTGGTCTGTTTGTGCTAATAGAAAAATCATCGTCATCGTCACTTGCTCCGCTGCCGCTAACTCCCCGTTGCTAGTTTACGTTCTTCTTCCGATTGCGAAGACCCCTTATTTTGTTCCCCCGTTCCCTTTCGAGCTTCTGCGTTAGTTATCTTTGCTACTAGACCCCTTGCCCTCAGACGACCTGCCTGGTCATTTAGGCTTTTTATCCAGCCGTCTCTGCCCCTCTCCCTCGGTTACCCTCATCACTGTTATCGTTTTAATAATAACATAAGGATTATTATTATTGTTACTATACTAAGGAGATGGTCTACCGCTGTGGTGGCGGAGAGCCCTGCAGTAGTCCCGTCGATGCTACAGCTGCTGCGGCGTCCGACGCAGTAAGTGAAATATTAAAAAAGCACTGGATGAGAACGACGACAATGACAACAGAACGAAGATCGTCGGGCCTTAAGGCGGCCGGCGTTTTCGACAGTGGAGTGCTAGCGCCGGCGATGGCAACGATGATGACGGCGGCAGTGGGCTCAAGGCAAGATGGTAAGCAGGCTGCCTCGCTTCCTATTGCCATTTTCCTTTTCTTTGTTCCAGCACCTGTTACCTTTTCGCTGTTTTTTTTTTCTCGATTTATGATTGCCTTTATTCTATTTGTGCGTACGTGTCTGTACAATGTTTCACTCCTTCCTCTGTTTATTCTAATAGTTATCCTTGTACTGTTTGTAAGTATGGATCAGAATAGTCTAGTCTTTTGTATAGTAATAATCGGCGATTGGAATCAACGTAAAGAACGACGCTGAGACCAGCTACCATAGTCAATGATAGCTATATAAATTTTACGCTCATACGCATAACCGCTAGACAAGACCATAAAACAGGTTAAAGAAAAAGCGTATCCGACGCTTAGTCTAATTTCGCAGTTGTTCAGCGCTTAAAATCTGTTGACACTTCCTCTGTGTCATTTATCTTCTACTTCTTCGTCATCGTCATGTCTATTCAACTGACTAGATAGCTGTCTCATTCTTTCTCGGTTCGTCCGTCCGTCCGTCCTCTCCTAGCTTGCCCGCGCTCACTCCGTTTTTCCATGGTCCCGACGCCCTTCATAGCTGGTTGTCGAAATCGCTGCAGGCGACCTAAGTAATTTCAGCTATCAGCTGTTACTCAACGAACTGTTACAGCTCTGCATTAATTCTCTCTGCTCTATATATAAGAGTAATGGATCCATGAGCATGGCTTTCCCTGCTACAAGTCCAGTCCCCTCTGCGACAACAGCGACGGCCGCAACAACATCAACAAACCGCAATTACTACCATTATTATAAGATTGTCGCTCAACAAGAATACGAGCTTGTTCTCCACTGGCTTCGCTATATGCCTGCATGCGCCGCTTTCGGAAACGAGAGAAATATACGATAAGGGAGGAAGGAGACGAGGACGTCAAAAGCAAACGACTGCAAAGAAAGAAGGAAGACAGGACAACACACAATGCACTGGAATAACGGAAGAGACAGACAGGCACGCAGGCGAAGTTTTCTTTCTTCTTCTTATTCATTTACGGAAATAGGTACGACGCTGGCGGAACGAGAAAAAATAAAGTAGGTGGCCATGTTGGTGCGGCCGATTCGAGCGCACTGCTAGGGGAGACGACGTCTGCGAATGCTACTATAATAGTCAAGAGAAGAAAAACAAGATTGTGGCACACGAAAGCAATATGAAGCTTTGGCCAGCGAAATATTCGCAGTACGTCAACACCAACGAGTACTGGGAGTCACAGGGAGAGAGAGACAAACTGGAAAAAATCAGCCGGAAAAACAGCTTCAAACAAAGGAGGCCAGTACGACCTTGTTCGTTAACGATACTTTAAATACAAGGGGAGGATGTCGAGATGCACGAAGGGCCATTGCACTGCTACATATATAGCCAAATTTTAACAACAGCACAAAAAATCTAGTAAGCACTCACTATTGGTAGCCTTTCTTGTTTGATCGACTCTACCCGTTTCTTAAAAATCCATTGATCACAACGTTTACGTTCACCGTCGTAGTATAGAATAACGAATTGTATCAGCGGATCTGAAAATATTCTTCTAAGCGACACTTTTTTTTTTCTATCAGCAGAGCAAAATGATGTAATTTGCTTCGTTATTTTGTTCTCCTTTACATCCTACATCAAGAGTTACCTGTTTGACCTGAGAGATCTTAGTGTTGCAGTTGCTTCCGCAATTGTTATACAAGTTTCACGCAGCAAATCTTGCGTATCTATGGCGTTACCCCTGAGATCTTTTTTAGTGAAGCATAGCCATTTTTTTTCGGCAGTATCTGCCTTCTTTACGCGCCTAAACCTAATCTGCCTGGTAGTCCTTAACCTACGTAACTTTTCCCCAGGTATTGCGTTTTGGCTGACTTATCAATTTAATGCAGCTAATGCTGATGTAGGTCGTTAGCGTTTGCCTTCATTCTAGCCCAATGGCGCATTTTTTGGTTTCCGCTAGTGATCCACTGATTTTGACTTGAAAGATCAAGTGATGTCTGCCTAACTTTGCAGAGCAAGCATTGCGCAGAATAACAATTAGAAGCCAATAAAATACAATCAAACCATATAGCTTCGCAGCTAACAGTGTTAAACCATCTGCTTCTAGTCATAAGCGTACGAACCGTCGTTGCATGAGGAAACGGCTATATTATCAGGCCAAAACCAAAATCTTCTAACGGAGCTTGTTTCTCTGAAGAACATCTTAGTCTACGCTGCGATGGATACTTCAACACGTCTTTTGAACTGTACCCGTTGCTTAGGACATAGAGTAAATAGACTTTTGGGTAAGACCGGTCTACTTTTACTATCAAACACCTGTGTTTGTCCTCTGTGAGGAAAATTTTATTCGCTTGATACTGTTATAGAGTTTCGTGCATTCTTAGAAAAAAACAACTAACACTTCCATCCATTAAGCTGTTTCTATGCTAGCTTCTTAAAGGGATGCTCCGTGAATAGCTTTCGTCGTACGACTTGACCTCTAGTGGACCTACAGAAGGAAAGGACATAAGTTCCCTCCGTGCCGTCCCAGTTATATTTTTATCATTGAAAACCACAAGCATAACTGTCACTTATTCAAGTGTTCAAGTTTCGATTAGAGATGTAGGCTCAACTGAATAAGTTTCGTCGTGTAATAGACGCCGACTCCTGACATGAGCTCATATATAACCTGGCTACAATAGGTTATTTTTTTATCCAATCTATCTATGCAAAGCCACAATATCGTAGCTGCTAGCCTTTATAAAAAAAAAAAGGAAACCTTAGGGCTTTGAGCGTCAGCCCAACCTGCTGTCTCCATGTTCGTTCGACGCGGCATCGTTTTATATAATAGTCCCCTGGTGTTTGTTACTCGGTCGTTTACGCGTGTCTGTGTACGCGCCCCAGCGTCGAACATCTTGCCTCTCGAG
>NW_019215209.1:0-21428 GCF_002532875.2 Varroa jacobsoni | reverse complement strand
CCTTAATGTGTTTAATGAATGACCAAATACGATGTATACAAACAAACCGTTGTTTCTAGTCATAGCAAACAAAAACAAACACGTATTGATTAACAGTGATAATAATAATAATAATAATAATTATTATTATTATTATTATTATATATACAACTGTACAGTTTTTCCTGTGTGTAAATACACTATTTTTCGTATGAAAGGAACCTGCCACGTGTCTTTTTTTCGCTTAACTGCATATATGTCGCTTTAGTATGACGTAATCATCTATTATGATTGCCTATAGATTAGCATATGTTTAATGATCGTTATTTAGTGTTTGTAGAAGACAAGCAAGTTTCTTAAGCGGCTTGATCTGATAAACAAAGTTCATAGGCAAGTTGATTAGGGACTAAAGTTAACTTAATTTTTATGCATCCACTGTGTTCTTTATGCTTAGCATTTTAGCTCGGCCCATATTAGCGAACCGGTTAACTCTAAATTTCAACATTTTCACAAAACATCGCCTGTTTGTATCCAGTCGTAAGCTGCTTGTCTATCGGACTAGGAATTTTCCCATCAGCCCTTTCTACTCAGTCTAAACAAACTAGTAATAACGAGCTGGAAAGATCGTTAATAACGTGCCGCTGACACCAAAAAGCGCTAATAGCAAATTAGTTTCACTTGGTGGTATTCCGTATCCCTCAATAAATTCCAGTTTCATACAGGTATAGAAGACACCTCTCTAGGCAACATAGCAAGATTCCCAATACTCGCCACTGGCCCTAACCCAACGCTTAGCTTCGATACCTCACAGTAGATATCTCTCACTGACTGCTGCTGTTACCATCAAGCCGGTGCCTCTGCGTTTCTGAGTCTGAACATAGCCCTCGGCTGTAAATATAGCTGAAGCTGATGGCATCGAAAAGCCGGTAATGCTCACAAGCTATAGCGCAACCACTGCCGGGATCCCCCGGCCGCTAGATCCACATCAGCTTGCCGCTGTTTCTGCCAGTGCGTTTACTAGGCCCTGCTCGAGACTTATCCTCCTACAGACGGTGCTACTGCTCTGACAGGACTGCCATGCTGTATTCGCTATTTGCTTCTACGTTCTTCCGTAGTATAGCATCGGTGATGTCCTAGCTGGATGCGCCTAGTGAGTACTGACGCTCGACGCGGCTTCTTTGGCCGGCGAAGTTGCTGTCGTTGCTTGCCAAGGGGGTACATGGGGACACGAGGGAGTACGCACGTGTCGTTTCTGAGTCAGCCTCCTGGCTCTTTTCTCTCTTGGCAGCCTTCAGTTGTGTGCCAACAGCGCCCTGACTGAACGGCGCCCCGACCGGCGTTAGCACTCCGCTGCTTCTGCACTTTTCACTAGAACGCAATGTTCTTCGCAATGCTCCGTCGTGTATAGTATCCTCGTAGCACAGCCTATACCAAAGCACATGCTTTGGCGTGGGTACGACCGTGTGCATCAACCTGCTTAGCTGGTTTAGTCGTGTCTCGCTTTGTCAGAAGAGTACCAGCAGCGCGAGTGCTGCTAGTATGCAGATCCTCGTCTTGTGGCCGAACAGCCCTCGTGTGCAGAGGCTTTGAAGGCCATTGAACAAGACCTTAGCCTCAACTATAGTCATTGCAGTAGGACCACCAGCTCAGCTGAATGAAGCGTGCGGTGTACGATGCAGCTAGTCGACGTCTCTCAGCTAGCCTAGCCAACAGAGAGCATGCAGGCTACCTTAGTCCTATTTGCGCATGTACGCCTCTGGCTGTCATATAGGACACGCGGCCTCGTGTCATGAGGTTTAGGACATCTACATCAGTGGCAGAGCTGTTCTCTTGTGCTTGTCTCTCTGGCTGAGTTCGAGTTTTTCGCCTGCAGGCCACATTCTGCACCAGCTCACGCTGTTTGAACTGCTTGCCTTGCTTGTCATGGCAACCGCTGTATCCCAGCCACACATCGTTGTCCAGTGTCCTGAGGTACGTGCCAGCTCGACCGGCCTTTCCGCCATCACTTACAAAGTCCCTGTACCTCCCTTATCTTTTTCCCCTTCTAACTCCTGCCTATTCACGAGCTCATCCGCTCATTGACAATGGGCGACACATGCCGAGATTTAAGAGACGTACATGCAGAGACAAAAGCACTTCTTCCACCTCTGCCTTGGCTTTCCTTAGCTCCAAACACCGATGCGCGTTGGAGGCGGTACCTGCTCAGGGGTCGTGAAGCAGCAATTCTCAGTGTTCGAGTTTCTGGCTGACCGACGCTCTGCCATTGAAATGAGAACGTAAGGTGCGTGCGACAAGAAAGCGAATATTGTTACCGAGGGCTCCTGCTCCTGCCTGGCAGAGCTGGCGACGATACTCTCCTCGCCTGATGTGTTGATCGCATTCGATTTCTGCTGAGTTATGAATTGGAAGTTTGAATTAGTATTTGTGCGCAATGAACGACGGGGTGGGTCACGGCAATGCCCACTCAAAAAAGCTCTGATCGAGCAAAATCGACTTACGAAGATGGCCAGTAATTAAACGGTGGGATCATCGTTGTCCCTGTTCGAGCTTGGCAAGATTATAGAATCGCTTAGAAAATATGGATGCATATCAGCAGCATCGCTAGAAAACGAGGCGAACGTTAGAAATCCTCTGCTTCATTCAATAGCACCGGGTCTGAACAAAGCAAGCCGAACTACAACAAGTATCTGATGGGTAGCAAAGACGTATCATTTTCTAATCTATAATTGCATTTCTACAATAGAACAATGTAGGACACACTTTAGGACTGAACGAATAGCTTTTTACTATTATTGCGTTGTCGAAAAGGTATCGATAGTTTTAAAGCGAAGATTGGAGAAAAGCGTTTCTATGCTTTAAAATAATATCACTAATTACCTATGAGCCGTTTTGATCGATGACCTTTTATCATTCCCCTGGTAACCCCATAACCCCATCACTGTAGAACTCCTATAGTTCCTGGGCGAAAAAATTGCTAGGGATAGGTGATTTCTGAATTTTCACAAAATGAAATTAACAGAATTAAGGGAACTTCGCAGAGACCGGAGCGGATGGTGGTCCAAAGGTGCAAGATTCGGCCCACACGGTAGCTGCATCAACATTTCCTATCTAATTTTTGCCCGCTAAGCATTGTCATTGTCTCTTTATTTACTAATTCTGGTGATTTTTTTCAATGGTTTTTTATTAAACGATCTTGATAATAGTTGACAGTGACATCGTGAATGAACAAGCGGCAGGAACTCGTTCGCTTTCAGCGCCACCTTCGTCGGGTAATTTTTTGTCGTATGTTATTTCAGCATCCGTCATTAACCGCTTTAGACATTTTATCGCGGTTCCATAGAATTTCGCAGGTGGAAATGATTTTGCCTTAGTCTGTACAACACCCAAACATTGAGCTTTTTTTTGTAGTCGGAAAGCTTCTTTTCACAAAGCTTGAAACTGTTTAATGGTAGAAGCTTATTGATATGATGGCTATTTACATGTTGGTCCTGTTGAAGTTTCGTTTTGAACTTCATCATTATCATCATATCACTGGTCGAAATCTTCATGAAGCTATTTCGTCTGATAAAATATTTTGACTGTAGATGGCACACATTTTCTCAATGCGCCTAGGCAGCACTGCTGTCCTTAAGCCAGCAAAAGAAAATATGGCAAGTCTCTGCAGAAAGGTTTGTTTCACTCCCTGAAGACGCTCTGTCTGAATAGATGTATTGCTCCTATTGTAGTGCGTCTGCGACTAGCAAATCGAGTCAAGGCAACTTACATTATTTAAGGTAACTTTGAGGCCAGCTAACTAGAAATATAGTCAATATTTTCGGCTTACTTGCTTTTGTCACGGCTGTCCTATTCGAGCGCCTATATGTAACGGGCTCCTTCTTAGCTATACAAATTTAACCATTTGCTGTGGTCTTGCCGCCTACTCCGTTCTATTTACCGACGATTGCCCGTCGCAAGTTTCACAACAAATCGAGATATCCAGCCCGCTAACCAACATTTCCTCTACCGGAACAAGAAGGGTACCCGTATCACCCGTCTTTTCCTGTTCCGAGTGCGCTGTAATAGCCCATATAGTCGTGGGTGCTAGGCAATGTACGTATTGGAGATACAATCCTTGCACGATGCAAAATTAAATGCCTTCATCACACGCACTACCTAGGTGACTAACTCTCCCACAGTCATTAAATGTAGCGCTGTTTCCTACATTTTAACCTTGTTAACAACAAGCATGTTGGTTTAGCAAACCCGACGAGTCAATCAACCCACCATGTCTAAATGTACCTAGTTCCTACCTTTGTCTCTGTTAGCCCGCATAAATGCTTCTGCCATCCACACTCTCCTTCGTTGTACTCCCTCCCGCGTTCATTATCTGGCAAACCATCGTTCAATTGCCATAAATATTTTTCGTTCCCATAGGAAACTTACGAAGAAAAAGAGGCGCTGGTGTAATGACCTAATGGGGTTCGGTAAAAGCTGTCGCTGCTACCGTCAGGCCCTGGTCGACTCACCTACCCACCCAAGTGCGTTGACTGACAATTGCCGGCTGGCCGGCGACAATATCCTAGTCACCGGCATTTACCCCGGCTGGGGATGAAAGGTGGGGGAAAGGGGGGTAACCCGACACCTGTAATTGTGGAAATGATCGGGGCTCAATTTTTCGCTAACCCGGCTTCTCTCTCTGTAGCACCGCCTCCAACAACTCTAGGCAGACGAAACTCCCACCATTTGGTCGCACGGATGGACTCCTGCGCGCATGTTGGCTCCCACCAGAGCTCTCTAGTCCCACCAAACAACTACATGTATGAGGGGGAGAACGAAAAGAGGCGAAGACAGAGCGAGAAGAGTATAATAAAACTGCGAAGAAGTCCTGGGGTTAGCCAGCCGCTACTGATCCAGCGCCATCAGAGGACCACCACTTATCTCCATGAGAAGACTCTTTGTCTACACGGAGCGGCTTGGCATTTACTTCTTCCGTTCTCGTAGTTTCAGTGGAGCCAGCACGAAGCTAGCTGAGTTTGCATGGTAGTCACATGATTCTCCATGCCGTTGTAGCCCATTTTGCCGCGCTTTATACATATATCGAAAGGGAAAGACCTCTTTTGAAATTCCTTCGTCGATTCCCGAACCCTCGAAATGCTCTCGGACTCCAAAGCCGCTTGCGAAATCCGGAGCAAGTCGTGGTGACGCCCGCTACCTCCCGTCGATGTCCTGCGACCTGCGACTCAAAAGACGCGTTGGACAAACACTGCGCACAAACCGAGCGATGAGTTCCCACCGCTCTGTTACGAGGATAAGACGCAGTAGCAGCGCTCACGTCATCCAGACATAGAGACATGGACTTGGCACGAGGGATAGAAGGGGGTGTAAGTTCGGGGACCAAACGAGGAAGATTTTCTATGATAATAGATTAAAGACATTGTTTTCTGGGGGTGTCGGAGTAAAGAAGAGCCGTGGGAGATTTGCGAATGTGAGCTGTGCAACTGTAGTCAATAGTGGAAACAGCCGCTACACACCAAAGGAGAACGAAGTCGGAATGAGTTAAAGGATCAGGCTGGCTTTAAATTCGTACAGCAGACGAAGAGAGATCGAACAACTTGATTGGAGAGAGAATTGTTAGCCGGGCCGAAATGGTAATGATTAAGACGTGTAAATGGAAATTGTAAGAAACGGTACTAAGATCAATAAGAACGCTATGAGAACTAATTCGACTAATTCTAAAGAACCGTATCACTGTGAACCTTTTCCCCGCTAGAGAACTGAAACAGGTCATTTGCCGTTGTGTACTCCTTACTGTTCTAGGGACATTTCAGCGTTACAATTAGTATATAAAATATACTACAGCACCATCAGCATAGCCTAAATTCGACCGGTTGAACAGTCAGTCCTTTAGCCAAACCGATAACAGTAGACTTTGTCAAATGGCAATCTCAAATATATACACAGTAATATATTTTTACGCACTACCGTGCACTCAGACTATCGAGCTATGAAGACCATCCTGGTCAAGGATGACCAGCTACGACTTGTGAATTCACCTTTAGGCAACGGAGCGATGGGAGACAGAAATGATAATTATTGGTTGAAATGAGCAAATAAGATGACAAGAATAGGATGATGTTATTGTATCATTTATGATCGTCCTTCCCGATAGCTAGACAACTGCAGCTCAAACCATCAATCATATATTGTTATCATCGCAGTAAGAACTTATTCTTTGAGGTGATAGGGTCTTCATTCTTACGCAACACGTTCGAACCGTTCGTAATCCGCTAGTGTCGTTGCACCGTGATACTAATGACTATAGATGCCTGGAAATGAAGCCTCAGAAAGTTTATTTCCTTATGAGAGGCACGAATATGACTAAAAAGATCTTTAATAGTCATCTGCCTGTCCGATGTTCAATTGCCGATACGAAATCTACCTCTACTAGTGGCGCCAGACCTGTGCAGCCCATATCACCTATATCGATAGCTGCCTGTGTCAGTTGTACCAAACACCACACAAGGACAATTGAACGAACGTCAGAAACTTTCTGGCGATTTTTGGCGTTGTCGTCGCATAAATTATTGCCACGTAAACAGTTAAACGCATGAGAAACATACAAACACACCTGGTCCGTATGAGGTATCGCGCGGCTTGTAGTACTTTTCTATCCCTTGCTCTCCTCTTCTATCGTCTACAACAACGATAGCAATGACAGTATACGAATTATGTCTAGCTTCCGACGTTTCCGCACAGACGGCCGAGCGAGCGACCGTCGACAAAAAGCATACGCTTTCCAACTGTTACACATCGAAAGCGACTGATCAGAACGAACCGAACCGATCAGATTCAATAGTCAACGCCACTTTCAGTAGATCAGTGGTAACGTGAAATCGCTTCGCTTTACGTCATACTAATTTACCGCTATGCATAGGTGACGCTTACCCATTATTTTAAACGTTTGTAGCGTAACGTATTGCACGAGTGACCGACATCGGGTAAGTGACTGGATGCCATACATTGTATATATATCTGGTTCGATCGGAACTATTTAAATTTTACTAGAAACAAAAGGTTTTCTGTCAAATAATTGCTCGTAGCTCATCTGCCACGAGGTTCAGCTATGCGTTTCTCGTTTTTCTTGAAATTGAATCGGCATTAAGGGATCTAAAAGTGCCGCAACAAAAATAACAATCGCTTATGAAGTTGCATAGTTCAAGATTCGAAAGCTATGCTTTATTACCATTATCGACCATCTCTTACATAGCTGTCTGCACTACACATCACCGTGTTGCAATATAAAGTACTTAATTGTACTTGTACCCCCTTACCCCCCTGTTTTCTTATCCTGGCGTTCGTCTGCTACTAATATCGCACTTATGTTAATTTGTTTGCCTACACCATTTGTGTTGTTGTTGTTGAATTCACCATTAAAGTCTCGGTACTTTATCGTCGCGATACGCAGAAGGGCTTATGCATTAGCATGTCATCGTGGTAATCCATCGCGGTGGGGTGGTCGGCGTGGCCTACATTTGCCGTGCAGATGTTGTCTCCGGTCGCAGTGTGTCCTTCTTGTTGCCTTCTGTTAACAGAATGAAGCCACGACAGTTTTTGGCGGTCCGTGAGAATAATCGGAATTCCCGCGCACGACCGCCTGCACTGTCGGGACGCTGCCAGCCAAACCTGCTCCACTGCTGTTCCGCCATAACACCGTATATCCCCTATGTACGAGCACAAGTGCGCGAATCCAAGGCCCTAAATAGGCGAACCCTAAGAAAAGAATCTTTGTTCACATGGCCGGTCAGCCGGCCCCATCAGCATCTGCGCAAGGGTCCCTGTCGCTTGTATTGCCATCGAATGTATCCAAGAAGAAACATGGTCGATCTGTGTGAAGCGCTGAAAGTACTGAAGGAAGAATTTTTCGACCCTTTTGATATCTTTCTGACTAAACCGATGCCACCTGCCGCTCGAACGCCGCTTCTTTAGTCTGCATGACTTGAAGCGGCTATCTCGTAAACAAAGAAATTACGCCTGTAGCTAGGCAATTTCTTCTAAAAGACGCGAGGAACGATTCAGGGCAAGACGTAGGCAACAAGGCCTGGGAGTGTTTGAAAACACACTCCAGCATCTGTACGTGCATGTGTGCATTACTAGATCTAACAGTGAAAAATATGTCAACAAAAGATAGGACAAAAAGTCATAGTAACCCAATGCAGTATGACAGAGTTCGGCGCAGCACTTTGCTTGCTGATGCCACGACAATAAGTGTTCTAACTAGAAGTTGTCGTAACAGAAGCAGCGACGGCGGTAACAACAACAGTAACATACGGCAGACGCCAGTCAGATGACGAGGTTGCACGTAGTTTCCATTGCAGATGGCGACTGTGTGTTGGTCAATTGACGGACACCGCTCAGGGCTCATAACAGCTGATGTTTTTCTTTCTCTCTCAGCGCCTGATTTCAGTGGTAGATCGTCATTTGGCCGGCATCAACGTTGCCAAATGACGAAGTGGACGGGAACCGTAGCAGCGTCAGGGCCGAAAGCGGCAGGGCATTCTTACCGTAGCGGCCAGAAACCACCTGTCCAGCTAGTGTCCCCTTCGACAGATAGCGGTCATCGGCGCACGGCATCGCTTACATATTACCACACAATTGTGCGCGTCAATGGCGTTCTTTGCTGTTTGACCAGAAACGCCTGTATCGCATTGGTTTGGATCGTACCGTCATTAGAATGTTGCCTCCTGTGCTCGCTTGATGCGACATCGGGGCCGAATGTCATCGAAGCTGGCCGGCTGGCGGTCACCTCTACGTAACAACTGTCTGCATTATCTCAGCACACTACATCAGCGCGACATCAAGGTGCCCGTGGTAGATGGTAGCGAAACCGAAAAGCTGGCCAGCGACAGGACAACAGGAGGCGCATGTCTCCGAATCGGAGCAAGAAATTTCGGATTCATTTAAAATTATCGTTTTAGAAACAAGAAATTCTTCGGCCACGTGGTAGGAGGAGATACGCGCATGCATGTACACTCGAGGTGTTTGGTTGATGGGATTTCGAGATGAAACTGTGTAGGTAAATTATCGAGAACTAGGAATTGTTTGATGCAGACAAGATAACAAGTAATGGAGTAGCGGAGTGTATACGCTAATAGAGGATACGGTACAACATCTATTTGGCACGTGTCTATTATGTCCGACATAGTTCCAGTATTAACCTGTCTAACTTACGTTCTTGGTAAATGTTGTTTTTAAGTCACATGAAACAGTACATACGAAAAAATACCCCTTAGTTCGAGCTTCCACGATAACAACTTAATTTCTGTTGCTGTTTATCCGGGCCAGTTTCTTCTTATACTTTACATTGGTTGTTTTCTATGACCCCTCATGATCGATGACACATCCTCGAAGTCTTCAATCTTGTAACGTCCTCGCCATTGACCAAATTCCTGAATTTAAACCGTTTTCTTTCCCATCTCTTTTAGGGTAAGTTCGATGACACAGGCACACGGAATTCACTTGTGATTAACCATATATCTGTAGGCCAGGATACACTGTACCCACAAGCTCTTAGTACTAATGTTCACACGAACCTCACTCATGCGCTTCTTGCCGGAGCTCGTCTTTGTTTTCCGTCTCGCACTCCTGCTGCCATAGGCACTATCAACTGACTCACCGCACGCCCGTCAATGAAGTCTCTCGCACAGTTCGCTATCGGCATATGAAAGCTACTTGTCGACCAATTGACCAGAACCCCCGGAGAACCCCCAACCGATTGGACAGTCTTTCCCCCACAACATACTCGTCGACAACACCCTACAGATTGCTAGTTTCTTCATCTTTTATACCGTTAGATTTACCCGCTATAGCTACTCTGGTAAATTTTCTCAGACTAATTTTCTCTTTCCCGCACTTCCCTGTCCTCCATAGCCAACCATAGGAATTCCTTTTCCTATATAAGTCTCTCCATCAACCCCCTAAACTCTTCCCATTATTCATTCATTCATTCATTCATTCCCACCTTGCTAACTAGGTTCCCCAGTCAGACCGACTTTGAATGCCGCTAGTCCCACTTTCGTGCTCTCCCCGAATAGAGGCAGCACTGCCTGCTCCCACACTTTCTCTCCCTGCCTCAATCGGTGTGTCCCTTCGTATCTTGGAAGGGGGTTGGGAATGGCACTAACTACGGGGACCAGCTTGTCCCCCACCAGCAGCTTGTCTGTTCCTCTAGCCTCCCCTTTGTTGTTCTCTAGCGCCCTGTGTAGTTCCGTCACATCGTAACCCTCACTTACGCTTTCTCTCTTTTCCTCTCTCTGCGTTTCACTCGCTCCGTCAGGTTCCCATGGATGGTGGGCCTGAAATTTAAAGGCCGAACTGGCTCCGGGAGTCACGGGACACAAGGCCTGAGCGCTACATGGAACACATTGACTAACTATGAGCTCCCACTCCTCCCACCATAACCTTCCTTCCGCCGCAGTCGTCGGCGATTCTAAGGTCGATATCCCTGAGAACCAACGCTTCGCTACCCACACGAAAACACCAGCCATGCGACTGTTCCAGAGGAAAACCATCACGCAGATAATATTCAGATAGGGACGCTACAATGCTGAGAATATGCATACACAACACGGGCGTAAAAAGCGCACTATACGGGCTGCTGGTTTGTGAACCGAAAATCATATTAGAGAATTCCAATAATGATTGAGCACTGAGGTGTTTGTCTATCAAAGTTAGCGAGGGTTGAGATGGCCTAATTTTGAAATCTGGCATAGACACCTTTTTTGTTTGTGTCAAGATGGCTTGCCAGCGATCTGAGGCAATGCTTGGGCTAGGATGAAACTGCGAAAACATTGAGATATTAGTCGAATAAATCAAAAAGAAGAACGGATCGGATCAAACGGATGTTGCTGAAGGTAGAAACTATACACTGAACGAGTAAACTACACCTTAGCTAGCTGATTGAATAACCCTATGCACTCTACATGTTCTCATATAAGCATATATATTATAGTGTGTATATGCTGTCTTGTGTATTCATGTAGGACCATAGCTTGGGCTGGCTAGTTTGACTAGAGATGATCGTCAGAATGAATGTACTATATCAGGCCATAGGCAGATCGAGCAGGCCAGAAGTACTCATCATATATGAGATACGCTTGCGCTCAAGCCAGATGCACCTTTCATGGAAGGTTACGAAACAGTTCTGGACCGCAGCAGCCCTGACGTTTAACATCACGTTTCTGTATGTATGTCATAGGACGACTATGGTGACCGTCGCATCATTAATAGAATCTGGAGCAATCAATCATGCACAACTGCACGCAAATTAAGGCAAGAAATTCATGTTGATGAAGGACAACAGACGGTATTAGAGAAAATGAAATAGAAATATAGAGAAGAAAGGCACAGCTGAGAGGTCTTAAAGCGAGGCAAAGGCTGTACAGGTTGGCAGGAACAGAGATCGATGAACATGCGGCCGTAGACGCGTACCACGTGCATCATATTTACATGACCGATCGTTGAACAACACCGTCTTTTGCATGATTTTTCATTATTGATAAATAGCCTTCCACTCACCAACAGTAATTACTATTGAATATATATAATAGTGAAGGTGTACAACAGCACTACACAACCTCTTCGTTAGTTTCCACTTAGGATGTCTTATAACGTAATCTTCTCTAAGATCAAAATCACATTTCATTATCTTCAAATCGGATATAGTGGTGTTTTTTTCGGCGATAAGATGAGATCCATAAGTTGTGCGAATGCATACGACTATATTAGTATTTGTAGGTACCCAGTAATACGCTTAAAAATGTATCTATCCAATCTGAAACGTACACATACCCAGAAGCGAGCGTGGGAGTCGTCTGCTGCTTCGAATGAGTTGAGTCTACTTGCCAATGTGAAAGTTCGTTTGAACAGGGCAAGCAAGAACAAGAGTGAATGTCCGCAAGATATAATTGCAGACGAATGGCGCTGATTGCTGCATGTATCATCGAGATGAAATTGTCGGGCGATGATACACAAATGTCCAATGACTGGGAATAGATTTGACCTCGTAACTGGCAATTCTCCACGACCCATATTTCCCCCTCCTCTTCCCTCCGCCCCACAATTTACCCCCTCCTCCTCCTCCTCCTCCTCCTCCTGCAGAGAGCAAAGAGATAACGGGACCGGTGCCTAGTCGCAGTTGGGGGTAGGGGGAGTGAGTTAGGCGCATCAGTGCGCACCGGCGATAAAGTCATGCTCGTCAGCTGGTGCGCCGGTGAGAAAATAAGTGAATAGCAGACGAATCAATGGTCCCGTTACAACTGACAGGGGCGCGGCTTCATTTCAAAAAGGCGAGCCAGCTATCTCGGTATAGTTGCCAAGAGAACGATAATCCAGTCATACGATATTTATTCACAGTGATTCCTCGAATTAAACAAAAGAGTAAATGAAAATGATCTGAAGTACTCTTATACTACTTGCCAACAGTGATTTATATTATTGGAACAATTCTGATTACCTATTGTAGCACATCACGTCTAAAACTACAGGCAGCCTATCAGCACAATTTATTATTATAATTATATTTAAATCCTCTTCACTCTTTAGTTTCCCGAATTCATTCTTTTAAGGCTAAAAGAATTTTTCCTCATACCCATTTTCGCTAATCCTCCACTGATACACCACCGACGCATGCAGTAAGCCATCACTCAGTCGGAACTCTGCTCAAACGCAAAACATCCGCCACCCTTCAATGATGAGTGTTATCGTCTGTTAAGCTAATAACGGCAGCAGCATACGCTGTACTATATATATATATATATATATATCGCCGTCTTAGACTGCCCCCTTCGATCGGTGGGAGACCCCATGACGACGTCCCATTTGTGAGTGATATTATTTGCTTATGACAATATGTTATCTAACCTATTATAGTTTAGGGCTTACATGAAGGCTCGAGCCAAGTCCGCTTTGTGTATATATCTTTATTTATATCTAGGAGCCTTAGAGGGCTCACGATAGATGACTAGGGCATCATATCCTATCCTATGGTATCTTTTTGTTGACGTTGTCATCGTCACCTTCAAGCGCCTTCAATGAGCAGATATCTATTATAATATCGCAGGAATAGGGATGAGAACCTTGCTCTCCCACGAATTCAATATATGCTCGCTCAGCGAGCTCCTCCCCCGTTAACGAATTCGATGCACGATACGCGCAGACCCATAGAGCACGCGAGGTGCCGGCTAACCCCGTTACACCACCCCCTGAGCACCCACTTGCTGTTGACACTTCCCACACGAATCAGACAAGCGGCACAGCTATCGGTCGCTACCTGGCGCCGCAGCTTTCCCGCGGCCGATGGAGCTGATCCGCCGATCGTTGTCGTCGTCACAATCATCATTATCGTGCACACTTGCGAATGCATGTCGCAGTCTCGTAGCATTTATGTTTGAAGGGCCGATCGCCATCGGTCTTCTCTGCACGAAAAATAAGGCTGAGAAAGCTTGGCCACCGGGGAAATGCGTGTGACTCGGATAGCGAGATTAATAGCATTGGTAGATTCTCGACACAAAGCAAGTAGTGGATGTGGGTAGAAAAGGCATAGGTCAGATGGGCAAAGTGCTCCATATGGAGGTAAAGTGCGTGGAGACGTTCCTGTTTCTATATTAAGCTATCTGCAGTTGGTACAAGCAAAACGTTTAGATCTATTTTGTGTCAACTATTATAAAGAGACACCTTGTGAATAATGTGTTGCGTAACTACAAGACTGAGCGCATGCACCCTATGGCTTAAGTCCACGTGTTTTTAAGGTTTCTGTATGCTATGGGTCGTTTCAGTCCTAGGGTCAAAACCAAAAACAATTACCCAAATGTAAGTTTCAAAATGTTTGAGAGACATTTTTTTGCAACTCCTGTTGACGTTATCAACAGAACCATCACGAATATATGTTGGATAGGGTCCCAAAGCTACTTACAGACATAATACGCGGGTTCAATTGATAGCGGATTTTTATATAAAGAAACTACTTATCGATTTTGTGTAGCGAGTAACTTTCGCTGATATGATAGCGCTTGCCGAATGCCAGCCACTAGGAGCGAATTTACCTGCCAAAGCTGTAGTCGCATTGAATTACTAATACAATGGTTTAAATGCTACTGCCCATCCAATAGCGCGCGCAGATCGAACCAAGATCGTACGACGATGATCTAATATGTCCTACATCGAATGAAGTTACATTAGGTGTCTTTCGAGCTGCATATAAGAGACATCATGGAAAGGCCTGACAGGACACTCAACGATGACTCTGGGAACCCCTCAGGCAGGCAAAAGCGTTGGAGAGCGACCGTGTGGAAGTAAGCCTCAGGCTATTTACTTTTGAGGCGTGTGGCTGCTTCTTTCTTCAAACGGGATTTAAATGAATTAGGTTTAAAGTGCACGATGATTCCCCCCTGGATTTGGGCTTGTGACATCGGACACGAATATGACCTTTGGCTATGAACGAGTAACAGTAGTGATTTCATTCGAGCTGCACTCTGGGATGGCGTTAAGGAGCAGGATTCAGAAGTGCTTTTAGTGCCAAGCGTGCCTAGCAAACACAGACAATTCATTATCTTACTTTTAATGTATACGTATTGCGTAGAATATAAATCACAAATTGTCAACAACTGATCATTAATATCTCATAATGGAACCAAATTTTAAACTGAATTTCCGAATTAAATGAGTTCGGGACTTTTCCCGAGCCGCATTTTTGGCAAGCTGCTTCATTTCATCATGTACGCTCTACGTATACTTGGATTTATCATAGTATGCATATTTCTTGACGCTATCAACGACTCAGTGATAAGCACTTAACAACAATGATAGCAACAGGATGTAAGGAGATGACTCTACTGCATTAATGGATGTAAAGAATAGTTCTAGTCCCTTCAGGTCTTTAAAATAAGTTGCCCTTCGTAAATATTACATCAGTGACATCCCTGTTGATGTTAAAATCAATAGTGGGAACGGTATACATGAAAAACTGGTTTTGCGGTCTATTACACGACCAAGAAAGGATTTCAAATTTCAAAACGTTGCTTAATTTCTCGAAGCACGCCGCTGAGAATCTCTCTATCTCCCTCGACCGTGTCTACGTCAAGCGCCAGAACCTAGCGCCGAGACGGACTATATGTGGACGTGTCACCCCTTTCGTGTGTAATCTTCTTGTCGGAGCATATCCAAATCAATGGGTGCCTCAAATATAGCTATTTCAGAAGTCTTTGCTCTCTGTTACCCACTAATCAAGTATCCTTTGCTGAATAGCAACATATTTAGTCCTAGCCATAAATTCTGCTAACGTGCGGAGTTCCCGCCGATGGTGGGAGTTTGCTACCCATTAGATTCTCCGTCTGGGAACTAGACGTGGGATCGCTTTTTAATACGAGAATGATATTTCGGTCTAAGCTCGCTGAAGCTAACCTCGTTTCCTATGTTTGTCCATATAGCTCACTTATATACTGGTCCGGTATTGGCGGAGGGAGAAAGAGAAAGGTGGTATTCGGTAGTTGGATTTGGTCTCAGACCTCCTGCGGCCCCTCGTCCTCGTAGAAGCTATCCCCCATAATGGAATTCAGCCCTCACCGTCGTTTTCGAGGTACAGATAGATCAATCAACAATGACGGCCGGCGTTCCGACGACGATGGACTCACCACGATGTGAGTCTGGGGAAGTGACTGAATATCGCTAGAGAACAATAGCCTATTTTGAGGGATCCGCCACTACTCTGTAGTCTTGACGAGGTATCGCTCCATGGATAAGAAAGGGGGGTACAAAGGAGCTGGGGACTAGCGACATCCATATACGAAACCAAGGAATGGGCAATCACCTGATGAAATTCGATATTTCTCGTAGAACAAATATCTATCAGTAGGCACCGCTGTTGATTTTGTGGGAAAAATTTGTAGAAGCAACCTGTAGAAAAAAAGGAGCTCCAAGCGACTCCTTAAAAGTGCGTTTTCAACATTAAATGGCTATGGCATGATTCAAGTATCGATGTACTAACAAGGCGCAGTCGCATATGGTCATGGTCGGGGGCATCTAGCGATAGCGACTGAGATCTGACAGGATGAACACTGGCACGAAAAACGTATTTCCTTCGTTTTCTTTTGACAAGTACGCATCCACCATTAGAGAAGTATACGCGCTTCGATTCGATTTTAGTTCATGGCGTTAGGGGCACATAGGGATATGGCCTGCCTTGAGTTTAGGTACAAGACAAACGCTTTAATAAGGTAAGATACATCCTAGGAAACAGAAGACCGAAAGCATTTCTGTATTGTGTCACCAGCTTCTGCAGTGTTCTGAAACATCACAGTAGGCATCGGTATGGGGGATGCCACGCTAAACCAGTCCTTGATTAATTTCCACAGAAATAGACTGTGGGCCTTCTATTCAAATTGTAACACTCAGTAGGCTAAATGTTCGACCCCTTTGGTCGTTCAATACAGTAGATTCAATAACACGATATATTGAATAAGAATCCATCTGTCCAATATAATAAGAAATGTGGTTTATCTAACCATATTGGAGGGGTTGCATCTACCTCGTACCTTTGTTGTGAAGGAAATAAGCGTAGCAAACCGTTGGCATATTCGTTTCGACTTACCTTCTGCTTTCGACTATAGCAATCGTTTACCTATCTAATCTACTAGGACTAGTAATTTGTGGAGCTGCATATCTCATAGAATGGATTGACCAGTGGCCTCCGAAATCTTCGTCGACATATCAAGCTATATCATCCCGTCAAGCCAATCTGTCTGTTGCCGTAAACCGTCTACCCTTAGGCACCGCAGCCTTTTGCAAGTGTGCATCTGCCTTTGTATTAAGATCAAGGGCTAGGAAGGCGTATATTCAGCCCGACTAGTTTTTTGCTAACCCGCTTGGTTGAGTCGTAGCAGTTACGTTCTCGACCCGACTCTGCCTACTAGATCTCGCATATTCAAATTCGTCATTCTTGCTTCAAAAATTGGATGGCACCACCATAAAATACCATACACACATACTTTTATCTAAACAGCGGTCGTTCGCTCATTAGGATACCTTCATGGGTCACAACTCTTCATGGCACGCCACACTCGATACGCGTCAGTGGTTGACATTAGACTTAGTTGACTTATAGACCCGCAAGAAAGCTCGAAAATGAACGCAGTTTCGACCTTCTACCCGTGCCGCTGCTGTAGCTGGTTCACGGAGGTACCACTGTTAAAATCATTATTTTTTTTTTCGTTTTGCCCCTAGAGCTTTGGTAACGGTCGATAGCTTCATCGTTATTATTGTTATACACTACTATCGGCTTTTGACGACAACGATTCCATTTATACTCTTTAAGCAATTCTGGCTCCCGTCGCATGCTTGTGCCTGTCTTTCTCCCAATTTTTCCTCCCATGCCGAAGCATGGAACCCTTACGAAAACGAGAGTGATCCCGGGGGACAACTAGGTCCTCATGGGTGCTTCAGTTGAGCTTTTTGCGGCGTCCCACACGTGCCACAGTTAGTACCGGAAACCAACGGACAATCGGTCCGACTGATGTAACGCGATGGGCATCCTGATAGTGACTTCTAGGCCCATGTGCCTGCTGGTCGGCCTCTCGAACACGCACTGCTGGGATGGATCTGCGGAGCAGTTCTGCGGCTTAAAATCAACCAGATGAATGACTGATTACGCCCGCCGCAAGTGGTAATTAGAGGGCGGAGCAATAGCAAACGAAATGGAAGGTGGGTGATTGTAGTCATTAGGGGAAATAAGGTAATTGGCCCATACGATCATGGACGTAAGGGACGTCGGAAACCACCCTTGTACCTGTCGTTTAATAAGTGACTAAATAAACGCAGAACAACAGTACAAGAAAAAACACTGACTTAGTGCGGTTTGTCTTGTCTTGTTTTGTATTGATGATTAAGATTAAATGTTGAAATGCAGTGTATGCGTTTTTAATTGTGTTGCCGTTGTATATACATTATTTCCTGTAGAAGTAAAGAGGAAATGAAGTAAATAACTTAAAATTGTGTTTTAACTTTTGTTAATTTCCTTACTTGTTTAATACGCTGAATATGTGAACCAGAACTTTTTCCTTTGGGTTGAGTTAACGAAACATTTCGGCAAGGATCTAGACATTATTATTACAATTTGACATTTTACTCAATATATATATATATATATATATATATAAAATTAATAAGACTTATATATATATTATACGCATTATAGATACAACTATAGCTATTGCTGTATCTATAATGCCTGCCAGTCTGGTTACGTCCGTGAGCGGCTTATCGCAAAAATCGTGGTTTAATTATGCACACCTAACCTAGTTAGCCAACTACAAGTTATCTAGAACAGTAAATGTATAGAAACTATAAACATACGATTTGTATATTATTTTTCATATATAAAAATCAATTAAATTAATGAATGACACTTTGGGCTGTTTGCCCAATTCGGTTAATTCGATTTCTGCCGTATCATTCAGTTGTACTGCCCACGGTGGGTCGCGCATTAGACACCGAATTACGTCGACCGGCTGAAAATAGGGCGTTCTACACCTGACGACAGTTGTGCGTGTGTAACGTTCGTCTGTTTCATATATTGCTTAAGCACTGAGCACAATTATAGTAGCTCCTACGAAAAGTCATTGTAGCAGAGACTCGCAGTGGAGAGATCTCCGCACGCGTCCGAAACAGACAGACAGAACTCAGGAGACGCAGCCATTTCCTGCTTAGGATCGGTTTTGCGCACCAAACTTTGAAACCTACAGTAGGATATTCGCTATCTTATATACCTGAAGTAGGACACATTCTAGGGACTGGAGTTATATTCGACTGCTGATTTGTTTTTAGCTAGACATTGATCTGGGTGGAACAGGTTATCGATATAACAGCCACCAGGCTGATAACGAACGATTGGGACGACTCTGTGTGGAGGCAAGCGACGATATGTCTTAACGCGGTGCGTCCCATATCTGAACCCGTTCGGGAGTACACTTGGCTCGGATCTACACGTCGATATTCCATCGCATATGTTACTGGCGGTAATGACTGCTTGAATGTTTTCTACAATGTCGACTCAATCTCTCTTTCCCCCCATATACGTACGCTTGTTTTGGATTTTCTGTTGCTATCGCCAGTTCGTTGTATCGGAACAACATAACACGACATTGCTTAGCGGCAATGCGCTGAGCCTATGGCGACACCCGTCCTATCCATATGTACACACGTCCCCGTCATGTGACTTCACCACGGCTGGTTGTGACCTGCGCGATCCGTCGTTTGTTGTCTATTCTTTGAGTTTATCGCGCGGAACTGTCGCACGGCAAAATGTACTAAACGACACCGCCAGCTGTCAAAGGGTCACAGGACGGATTCAGATGCTACACTTTTTGTCCGTTCCATTTGGCAGTACCTGACGTATTCGTATGGCATTGTAACTAGCTCCAGATCTCTGGCTCTATTCTCTTTACGGTCTACAGTCGCCTGCTGCGGTGTATGCCATCCGATTATAATATGAATTACGTTGCTGTTTGCTTACGTTCTAATCGATGTCTGTGCCGATTCTATGGATGATTTCATTTACTCGTTGATGCCGCCATGGCCTGTGGTTTTTAGATGTGATACAGCCGAAGGTGGCAGTCCAATTGGTTCTATTATTTCGGTGTTGCAATAAGTTAATCAACGTCCCACCTCTGAAGCGCGCTCCGGTGTTCCATTTTTCGTGGAATTTGCAAAAACGTTGCGATAATGACTAAGCAAAATAGATATATCCGTAGTTAAGAAATTGAGATCGGAGAGACGTTCAATAATTGAGTAGATTTTTAAAACGGATAAAAAATAAGATGAAGAAGTAACTCTTACATATATATATATATATATATATATATGTAAGAGTTACTTCTTCATCTTATTTTTACCATATATATATATATATATATATATATATATATATATATATATATATATATGGTAAACTCGAGCACGCGCATATGTGTACTAGTAGCAGTATACTGTAATCTAATAGATTTAGAATGAAAAACAGGGTAAATAATCATCCAAACTGACACTCAATGTCAAACGATAGCTCGACAATGCTAGTTTTTCATCCGGCTCGACAAAGGTTAGTTTAAATTGAATATAGCCATCAAATGAACCAGAATATAGACAACAGATTTTATTCGATACTCTCTACTATGTAAAAAATCAAAAAAATCTGCACAGTCCTGACAGTCCTGACAGTCCTGTTCTTATGTGACAACAAGAACTTCATAATATTGCCTGCCGCTGATTTGGTGACATGCCTAACCAGCATTTGACACTTAACAACTGTCTAATAATATATATATATATATGTGTGTGTGTGTGTGTGTGTGTGTGTCTGTTTGTGTGTGTGGGAGAGAGAAAGAAAGAAAGAGAGATAGATAGATAGAGAAAGAAAGAGGGAGAGAGAGAGAGAGAGAGAGAGAGAGAGAGAGAGAGAGAGAGAGAGAGAGAGAGAGAGAGAGAGAATACCGTATGGGAATAGCCACAGGCATCCATTTCGCTTTTACACTTTCCCTCTCTCCTCGAGCGATTCATCATGAGCACCTCGCATCGACACTTACAGGCTGTTCCCCGAAGGGTTTCATCATCTCCGCATTTTTCTGCCCTGCTTTCGAAGACTGGCGCAAAGAATCACGCTAATAAGCGGCCGCAGCTGTGGCGTCAACGGTGACGGCTGCGATGGAACCTGATGGCAACGACCCACCGACCCGATCAATGGTCGACCTCTCCTTCGGATCATGTCTCTGCCGGACGGCCAAGAAATGCCAGAACAGTACAAAACGTCCCATAGAAGCGCACACCATTCCGGAGGAAAAAACATGAAGGAAATGAAATAGATCAACAATAGCAACAGCAACAACTACGGTACGCTGCAGAACGGCTGTATCCATCACTGCCGCGCAGCTTCATCGCGATATCAGAAGGGGGCACGGATCACCGTCCCGTAACTTGCCGTTAGCTTCTCTCTCGTTGATTAGTTGACCTGTCGTTCAACAACGGCAAGACTGCAGACAGGGTAATATCGTTTGCACTGGTTGTATACCCATTCGACATCCAGCCAACGTCGTAATAGTCTGATGTTATGGCAGCAGGTAGCAGAGCGATCCAGAAGCCACCGGTGCGCCGTTTAGATAGCTGATCCGCGCGGACTCCGTACCGTTGACACTGCGAGTACCGCGGTGCTCCCGCACGGAATTCCGAATTCCGAGCTGGAACACCGTTATCGTCCGCTTACCCGATGCGTTGTGTGGCAAGCCCTATGACAACGCGGGAAATTCAAATAGACTAACGGGTACGCACCTGCTGTCGAATCTTGCCATGCCGGAGTGTACGGCTTTCTGAAGGTGCAGAGCTGAAATCGGCCCTAACAAGAAAACGGGCAGCATTTTATCTGAGAAGTTACG